>NC_079168.1:27698642-27793642 GCF_947568905.1 Ostrea edulis
GCCTTTTAGCCCAAAGCTGTTGATTTGGGAGCTTTATCTAATTATGCAGACTGGGTGTTTGGAGGTGATAATGAAATGCATACTAATATACATATATGACTCGATAATTAAACAAGCAGCTTGGGGACAATTCCTGAAATAGGAATTACATTTTGTTGTATTACACATACACATGCTATTACAGATCAGAATAAACACTGAACACACTAAAGTGATATAGAAATCAAGAAATAAGACCATTATGGATCTTATTTTTAGTATAAATTCAAAACATACAGTATGTCTGATAAGCAATCTAACGAAGGACCCGTTGTCCAACCCGGGAAATAGTAGGATTATTTGGCAGTGGTGTAAAAAGGAAACTTAAAATTAATAAAATCGAAACAAAGTCCAGGCTATAACAGCAGTCGAAAAAGGCACAAAATCCAAGGAAGTGATATCTATTTCCCGTTTTCATCTTCATAATTATCACAGTAATTGGCTTATCATTTACAAAACGTAACACAGATCCGGGTGTCAGAATTACTGAACTGAACGTGATAATGGTGATTATCGCTACGAAAAACGACCAAAATTTGTAAAATGTAAGTGTTGCATTATCAAATAATTATAAAAGTAATACTGCAAACATATTAAAAAACTAAAACTTTTACCAATTTAGGTGTGTTTATTTACCTGTCAAACAGAAGATGTAACATAAAACAATATTAGTGTCAAAATTCGTGAACTTTGATTTCTTGAACCCTCGGATATCTTGAAGTTTTTCTTCGGTCCTAACAAGTTTGAGATATCGTAGTTTACCTGTACTTTTAAGTAAACATAACCCATTGAATATATATGGAGCTAGTTTAGGTGGGGCTTTCTTTTCTTTTTTTATGCCCCCGAGATCAAAGATGGGGGGGGGGGGGGCATATTGTTTTTCTCCTGTCTGTCATTCTGTAATTCCATAATTCTGTCTGAAACTTTAACCTTGCTAATAACTTTTAAACATTAAGTGCAGAGCTTTGATATTTCACAATTGAGTATTCCCTGTGACAAGACCTTTCCGTGGGTACCAACATTTTATACCCCTTGACCTTGGAGTTTGACCTATTTTTAATTTTAAAAATCTTACCTATTCAATATCTTTTGGAATTATATAAGATGGAGCTCTCATATTTTGCATGTAAATTTCTTATGGCAAGGTCTTCCATATCATACTATAATCTATGACCTTGTAACCTTGGTAACAGCAAGATCATGTTAGTCTTATTGGTGTTAAAAATCACAACAGCTAAACAATGTAAATCAACTTTTTTCATTGACTTTCCCTGTGTACAATTTTCTCTTAACTGTCAGTAAACGATGCATTCAGCTATAAAGCTTAATATCACATTTTTCACCTTGATGAACAAAATTATTCATTTTTTTATTTATCAGAAATTCATATTATGAATTATTTTTTTACTATAAATGTAATGTGTTCAACTTTGTATACAAATAAAGAAGTCAATCAACGGAAATGCGAGCTTTTCTGATCACCCGTATTCCGGCGTCCGTCCGTCCGTCTGTAAACTTTTCACATTTTCAACTTCTTCTCAACAACCACTGGGCCAATTTCAACCAAAGTTGGCACAAAACATCCTTAGGTAAAGGGAATTCTAAATTGTTTAAATAAAGGGCCAGGCCACCTTCCAAGGGGAGATAATCAAGAAAAGGTAAAAATAGGGTAGGGTCATTAAAAAATCTTCTTCTCAAGAACCACTGGGCTAGAAAAGATGAAATTTATAGGTAAGCTTTATTAGGTAGTGCAGATTCTGAATTGTTAAAATCATGGCCCCCGGGGGTCGGATGGGGCCACAATAGGGGATCAAAGTTTTACCTACAAATATATAGGAAAAATCTTTAAAAATCTTCTTCCCAAGAACCATTGAACCAGAAAAGCTGAGATTTATATGAAAGCTTCCTGATATAGTGCAGATTCTAAATTGTTAAAATCATGGCCCCCGGGGGTCGGATGGGGCCACAATAGGGGGTCAAAGTTTTACATACAAATTTATAGGAAAAATCTTCTTCCCAGAACCACTGAGCCAGAAAAGCTGAGATTTATATGAAAGCTTTCTGATATAGTGCAGATTCAGGTTTGTTAAAATCATGGCCCCCTGGGGTCGGATGGGGCCACAATAGGGGATCAAAGTTTTTCATACAAATATATAGGAAAAATCTTTAAAAATCTTCTTCTCAAGAACCACTGAGCCAGAAAAGCTGAGATTTATATGAAAGCTTCCTTATATAATGCAAATTCTAAATTGTAAAAATCATGGCCCCCTGGGGTAGGATGGGGCCACAATAGGGGATCAAAGTTTTTCATACAAATATATAGGAAAAATCTTTAAAAATCTTCTTCTCAATAACCACTGAGCCAGAAAAGCTGAGATTTATATGAAAGCTTCCTTATATAATGCAGATTCTAAATTGTTAAAATCATGGCCCCCGGGGATCGGATGGGGCCACAATAGGGGGTCAAAGTTTTACATACAAATATATAGGAAAAATCTTTAAAAATCTTCTTCCCTAGAACCACTGAGCCAGAAAAGCTGAGATTTATATGAAAGCTTCCTGGTATAGTACAGATTCTAAATTGTTAAAATCATGGCCCCCGGGGATCGCATGGGGCCACAATAGGGGGTCAAAGTTTGGTTGGGTTTTTTTTTTTTATATAGTGCAGATTCAGGTTTGTTAAAATCATGGACCCGGGGGATTGGATGGGGCCTCAAGGGGGGCATCAAAGTTTTACATACAAATTTATAGGAAAAATCTTTTAAAATCTTCTTCTCAAGAACCACTGAGCCAGAAAAGCTGAGATTTATATGAAAGCTTCCTGATATAGTGCAGATTCTAAATTGTTAAGATTATGCCCCCGGGGGTCGGATGGGGCCACAATAGGGGGTCAAAGTTTTACATACAAATATATAGGAAAAATCTTGAAAAATCTTCTTCCCAGAACCACTAAACCAGAAAAGCTGAGATTTATATGAAAACTTTCTGATATAGTGCAGATTCAAGTTTGTTAAAATGATGGCCCCCTGGGGTCGGATGGGGCCACAATAGGGGGTCAAAGTTTTACATACAAATATATAGGGAAAATCTTTAAAAATCTTCTTCTCAAGAACCATTGGGCCAAAGAAGTTCACATTTACATGAAAGCTTTCTGACATAGTGTAGATTCAAGTTTGCAAAAACCATGGCCTCCAGGGGTAGGTTTGGGGCCATAATAGGGACTATGGTTTTACATGCAAATAGATATGGAAAATCTTCTGATATGGACCAAGGTGACTCAGGTGAGCGATGTGGCCCATGGGCCTCTTGTTCAAGAAAACTTTCAGAAATGTTTTAATGCATATAAAGCTTCAAACTTTTGATATTTAATTCTGCATGTAAACAGTTTTTTGTATACTCTTCAGCAACTGTCGGAGAGCTTGGATGCCTCTGGTTACAAGTGGGAACTGAATCCTGGTGATGGTGCATTTTATGGACCCAAGGTACCAACACATTTAGCTCTCGACATTTCTACATTTACATTATTACCTTTTTATCTACTAACCCAGGTTCTGTTTGGTTTCTGAAGGTTGACATCATCATCATGGATGCCTTGAGGAGGCCCCATCAGTGTGCCACCATACAGCTGGACTTCCAGTTACCTATACGCTTCGATCTTCACTATGTCAGGTAGGCACAGGTTTTTTACTGCTCAAAATTTTCTCCTAACATTAACGCTTGGGGATATCTTTTCTAATACTTCAAATATATCTTAGAAAGTTTTTGAAATATGTAGATGTACCGCGAGAATACTTTCTGAATGTATGTTTATTTGTTAATTATTGTCTTATGCTGTATTGATTGTGCCGAGTTCTAGAGGTATCTGTGTTTGCATTATATATAATGTCCTGTTGTTGTTTGTTAGCCGAGTTGCGTCACAAATCTCGGCTTTTAAATTGGCAAAGGATGGGCGTCCGGCGTCCACAATTAGCTTGTCCTGTCTCTAACTTTCTTACGTTTTGGTGCATCTTTGCGAGACTTACATAACATGATCACATCCAAAAGAGGAAGGTTCCTATTTATTTTTGAGGTCAAATGGCCAAAGGTCAAGTTCACTTTGTCTCTAAATGCCATAGATTTGAGCTTGTCCGGTCTCTAACTTTCATACTACTAGGGGCATCTTTGTGAATCTTACATAACATGATCACATCCAAAAGAGGAAGGTTCCTATTTATTTTGAGGTCAAAAGGTCAAAGTTCAAGGTCTCTTTTTCACTATATACTGTAGATTTGAGCTTGCCTCTAACTTTAATACATGTACTTGCTGGTGCATGTTTATCAGACTTAAAATCCTGATGACATTCAAGATTCATGTTGCTTTTGAAATCCAAAGGTCAAGGTCATTATCGCACTAAATACCTATTGCAGCCATTCAAAGCTTCATACTTATAAACTATATTAAATACGTGCATGTTTTTACTTCGTGAATGCAAGCGTGCATAATTTCCCAAACTGTAACTCGGCCATACGCATCATTGATGCGTTTTAGCGATTTTTTGTGTTATGTCCTGTCAAGAATTTTTCCCTCATTGAGAGGTCACCAGCTGTAGGTGAAGTACCAAAAATTTCGACCTGTGCTTACTCTGCATAGTGCTCAGGGCTGTAGCAGTGGGGGTTCTTTAATGTGCCAATGCCTGCTGCAGCATGGGACTTCTGTTTTTAGAATCATATGCGAAAGATCCATAATTCTTACTCTTTAAATGCTGAGCTTTTTGGTGAAGGAGTAGGGCTTCAACAGGTACCCAAAATAACCGAAGACCATGGGTCATGTTGTTCAGGTTGGGTTCCATTTTTAGCTCTTCTGAGCCGAAGGCTCAAAGAGCTAATCATATGGCCATATGTCTGGCGTGCGGTGTGTGTCAACTTTTTGGGAAAAGGGCTATATCTCAAGAACCCCTTGGCCAATTGTTGTCAAATTTGTCACAGGGTATCCTTGGCCCAAGGGCTTTCATTTGTACTAAAACTAGGGTTGTGACCCTTTAACAAGGGGAGATAATTAGGAAAATGCAAACAAAAGTAATGGTTGCTAAAAAATCTTCTTCTCAAGAACCACTGGGCAAATTATCACCAAACTTATGCATAAGGATGAGGATAGGTTGTAGATAAAAAATTGTTCGAAGCATCATCCTGGGGCAAAGGGTGCGGTCTCAAGGTCACTTCAAAGTTGACCTTAAATTTTGTTTTATTAAAACTTTGATATTTTGCTTAGTATAAGGCCTAGGATCATCAAATTTTGTCAGTTGATGCATCTTAGGACCTAATATCATGTTGTCTCAAAAGTAGGTCATGGTGACCTACTTTTTTAATTTCGCAGGTAATTATTATTAAATGGATTTTGATGCATATCTTGGACACTTTTGAGCCTATGATCATTAAAAGTTGTCAGTTGATGGATCATGGGACCTTGAACTGCGTCATGTGAAAAGTATGCCACCATGACCTACTTTCTGAATTTTATGGCTAATCATTTATGAATACATTTTAGGTTGTTATTTCAGTTACCGAGAGGTTTAGAATCATCAAACCTTGTAAGTTGATGTGTCTAGAGGCCTCGAAACATATTTATAAAAAAAGTAGGTCACAGTGACCTACTTTAGAATTTTGCAGACATTCAAATTTCACATTTTCAATTTTAGATGCATATTTTGGACACTATGAAAGCTAGGATCATCAAACTTTGTCAGTTGATGTATCTTGAGTCTTCATAGCTTGTTGACCGTGACCTACTTTTGGAATTTGACGGCTATATTTTAATATTTCAGATACTATTTGACTTACAATTATCGAACTTTGTCAGTTGATGCATGTTGAGTCGTCAGAGTGTTGACTAAAAAGTAGGTCACCGTGACCTATTTTTGGATTTTTGACGGCCATATTTGAATATTTCAGATACTATTTGACTTCAATTATCAAACTTTGTCAGTTGATGCATCTTGAGTCTTTGGAGTGTGTCGACCAAAAAGTAAGTCACTGTGGCCGTCTTTTGGAATTTGACGGTTATATTTGAATAATATTTGACTTGTCAGTTGATGCATCTTGAGTCTTCAGTGTGTCGACCAAAAGTAGGTCACCGTGACCTACTTTTGGACAGTTACATTTAAATTTTCAGGTACTATTTGACTTAACATCATCAAACTTGTTAAAGGACACAACGCATGTTTCTTAACTTTTCATTTTTTCATGAAAATTAACTCTTTTTATGCCTAAAACTACTTTAAATGTGTTTTAAATGAAATATTTTGCGTAGTTTTCGAGTTTGAAAGCGATGAAATTCAAATCTTGCGATATGCATGTTTTCTTTCGTTAGTTTACACGCCATTATGTGTGCCGTCATATGCGCCCTCGGGTTTGAAAACATCTATTAGCCATTTCATAAACAGATTAGATTTAATCGACAAAAAACCAATTATCACGTTAACGGCTTGTAAATAATAATGCATTAAGATGTTTTGTGCCGTGCTCGGGTGTACTAGTTGTCGGTAGAAAGGATTTAGACTGAGTAATTTTCAATTTTTCGAAGGAAGGTACGAGAAAAAAGACATGGATAATTTTTTTGTTGGAGCAAGAACTTTACCTTAAAAAACACACCCAGTCACCTTTTCAAACACCGCTTGGACAGAGACCCTGATAAACTGCGAGAAAATGGATATATTGAAGCTATAAGCACTGGTAGGCATATAGCATACATTCTGTTTTGCTCTTCAAATTCAATACACACTCGGATCAACTGACCTTTACCTTGTAACAACATATATCGACGATACAATGTAACTTCTACCAACTGGTAGATTTACAAAACAAAACAAAAATTAAAGATACAAAATAATTGAACTTTTAATTATACAAATAATAGAATATTGTATTTCCTAACTTTAAATTGAATTATAAAATTATTTCCTTATTGAACTCGTAGCATCTTGAGTGCGTCAGTAGGCTATAACGCCGTGCTCCCACTTCGTACTTCCTAAAGACATGCAGATCACAATTCAAAAATATAAGATTGCTTTATCAAAATAAAATAATGTGATTACCACTTTAAATTTGAATATTTTTATTGATTTGTGTGTGTGTTGTCTTTTTCTTTCTTTCCGAAATGCACGCGTGACAATAGCTTGGCATAGGGCCTAGTTGTCAACAATTTAACGTATCATAATTTGTCTAATCCAAAAATAAATAATGATTGCACTGTTTATTTTAGAAAAACAGCGCCAATTACAGATGTATAAAGGAATAACATCCCCAAACAGTTTGTAGACAGCGACCCATATAAACATTATTTACTCACAATATTGCCGATTTCATACACGTTTTACTCGCTATATTTGGGTATTTACATCGTTATATGTGTGCACTGGTGGCGAGCACATATAAAACTCGGACAATTTGTCAACATCGATTTAAATGTTACCCATGGTAAATAAATTGGGCCCCTAAATGTTGAGTTTTTAATAATATCTCGCAGTACTTTCACAATCCGAAGGGCGCATGTGACTTCACTGTACCACGTGACTACCTACCTAATTAACTTGACTTTTTGAAATCTGGGCTTAGATTTAAGTCTGTATTGTGGTTAATTATCGCAAAATTTCGGTGAACGAACTATTAGAATTAATTACTATAAGCATAAAGAAGACAAAATGCATGTAATATTGTATACTTTGAAAACATGAGATGTGTCCTTTAATTGATGAATCTTGGTTAGTGAGAATTTTTGCCTGTTCTACAATGTATCTTAAGAGCGATTCTAGGCCCATGGGCCTCTTGTTCTGTATTTCAGTTCAGGTCTGGTTTTTATGACAGAATCATTATTAGAAATCTGTTTAAACAAAATGACATCAAAATCTTCAAATGTGGCATATTTTGATTAATTGTTAAATGATGGCATTGTGGGCAAAACAATGACAGTATGTAAGATATTATCAGACTCATTTGAAATACAAGATATTATCAGACACATTTGAAATACAAGATATTATCAAGATTCATTTAATTGAAATATGCCACAGAATCAAAATTGTCAATGACAAAAATACTGAAAGCATGAAATGGAAACAAGTAGAAGTGACAATGCTGTTTCTAGTACCATGGATGTCGAGTCTAAACCACAGTCCACGTCCATGAGTAATGAATGTAACAAAATCCAATAAATGTTTTTTATTCTAACTGTATATTAGATTTTTTAAATAACTATATAGACCCAAACCAAGATTCCCGAACCCGAATTTAAAGATCCTGAACCGAGCCGATCCGAAAGTTCACTACCTTTGTTTACATACTAGGTTTGACACTAGTCATGGTATGATCAGGCCTCGAGCTCACAACCTCCCGATAACAAAGCAAACGTTCTACCACTGACCTATCGCAACCTTGTTTTGTGTTATAGTATTATCTATGTTTACAGTGTGTAATGTCGCTCTTTGTGTTTGTTGTAGTGGTGGAGAAGAGGGTGAGAAGAAGAGACCAGTCATGATACACAGAGCTGTTCTGGGATCTGTGGAGAGGATGATCGCCATTTTATGTGAAAACTACGGGGGGAAGTGGTAAGTCATTACCTGATAGTGTGGGTGTTTGGTTGTGTTCTCTGGACTTTCATTCGGAAGTAAAGCATTCAGCATTGAGATACGGAAGGCGAGTTGTTTTAAATGCTCTCTAGATGTGAGATACGGAAGGCGAGTTGTTTTAAATGCTCTCTAGATGTGATTTTCTTTTTCAGGCCGTTCTGGCTGTCCCCCAGGCAGTGTATCGTCGTCCCTGTGGCTCCTCCATTTAATGATTATGCAAATCAGGTAAACTTAAACTTTTTAAGTTTTAAAAGAAACATCTTTAAATCAAACGTTGAATGAAGATGAGTTTTAGTGAAAGTGTATTTGCTTTCATACCTTAGACTAGCACTCTGTGCTGTGCCACCTTGACGTTCAGTAAACATTGAATTTTGTCGTGGACTTTTTTGACTTCATTAAACATTGAATTGTGCTGTGGACTTTGTAGTTATTAAACATTGAATTGTGTCGTGGACTTTGACGTTTATTAAACATTGAATTGTGTCGTGGACTTTGACGTTTATTAAACATTGAATTGTGTCGTGGACTTTGACGTTTGTTAAACATTGAATTGTGTCGTGGACTTTGTAGTTATTAAACATTGAATTATTCTGTGAACTTTGACGTTTATTAAACATTGAATTATGCCGTGAACTTTTTACGTTTATTAATCGTTGATACATGTACTGGCAGGTCCAGCAGCTGCTGCACAATGCAGGGTTTATGTGCGAGGCAGATGTAGATGATGGCAACACACTCAACAAAAAAGTGAGAAACGCCCAGTTAGCTCAGTTCAATTTCATTCTAGGTGAGTTGTGAAAACATCTACGGCTTATAAGGTGATTGGGCGACAGTAATAGCAGTTTCACCACGTGATACATATCACATTACATTGGTACATGTCAGGATGATGAGAAACTCGCTGCTTCTGCAGCAACCAAAAGCACATATTTTGAGATAATTGTTTTTCCAATGTATATTGATCGAATTTAAAATGCCAAAGAGAGAGACCCTCAATGTGATGCATTGTTTCAGAACTAAGCATTTGAAAATTTGGGAAATAATGAATTAAGCAGTGATTTATAGGCCATTGTTGTAAAAATGCATTTGTTTCAAGTAGGCCTTAGGATTATACCTTGACAATGTGAATATTTGAGTCAGCCAAACTAAGGCACTCTCGCCTCCAGTAATATGTGGGACATGTTCGATATGAATTTTATTGTTTCTTTTTTCAGTGGTGGGTGAGAAAGAGTTAGAGAACAAGACAGCCAATGTGAGAACCAGAGGGACCAAAGTCCACGGAGAACACAGCCTAGAGGACATCATTGCTAAATTCACCAAATTCAAGACCTCGCGGTGTCTGGATGCCGAAGAGAAGTTTGATTGAGGACAGAATTTCCCTGTATCAATGCTACTTATTTATTTTCCTTGACTGTGATCGGCCTTAACACAGACCAAGTCTTCTCTTCTTCGAAAATTCGTAAAATATTCAAGGACTTTTTTTTTTTAAATTGCTGGATGGATAACCTTGAATTAGTGAATGGAACGATTAATTAATGCGGGATTCGTTAGACAGGGTATAAGTAGTGAATGATGCAGTAATCTCCATGCTGAGTAAACATTTAGTACACCTCTATTTAAGTTTTATTTGAATGATGCAGTAATCTCCATGCTGAGTGAACATTTAGGACACCTCTATTTAGGTTTCAGCCGTTCATTGGGAATCCAATTCTTTGTCGATGTTGAGAATCCAAGTGTTAGTGAGCGTAACTTCTCTGTTTTGATTTCATTTATTGATGTATAAGAGAAATAAACAATGAAATTTTTGAGTGGAATCTTATTTCAAACAACAGCAGGGTGTCAAGTCCCTGTTTATGCGCGTGCCCACCCCCCACCCTTTCAAAGAAGAGGGGCATATTGGTTTGCACGTCGGTTGGTCGGTAGACCTCATGTCCGCTCAATATCTTGAGAACCATTCACCACTTGATCGTAATGATATTTCATAAGTGGGTTGGTTATGAGTAGAAGAGGACCCCTATTGTTTTTTCAGGTCAAAAGGTCAAGGGTCAATCTACTCTGGACATAGGAATATGCTGTCCGCTCAATATCTTGAGAACCCTTTGCTTGACAGACATCAAACTTTGTACACTGGTACATCCTAAGAAGTAGATGACCACTATTGATTTTGAGGTCACATGGTCAAGGGTCAAACTGGACATTGGAATATACTGTCCGCTCAGTATCTCGAGAACCCTTTGCTTGACAGACATCAAACTTGGTACACTGGTATATCTTTAGAAGAGGATGACCCCTATTGATTTTGAGGTCAAGGGTCAAACTGGACATTGGAATATACTGTCCACTCAATATCTTGAGAGCCCTTTGCTTGAAAGACATCAAACTTGGTACACTGGTACATCTTCAGGAGAAGATGACTCCTACTGATTTTGAGGTCACATGGTCAAGGGTCAAACTGGACATAGTGTAACGAATTTCCTATTGTCGATCTACGAATGTGCTTGTTATATTTCCTAGAATACTTATATATGTATACATATATATAGTTTCTCTTTTTACAGGTACCAAGAACTGTAGTGACAATTATTCAAATGCTTGTACTCGTATGTGATCATTTCTTTCAGTGGGGGTATGTTTTACCTTGTTTGTTTATTACTTGTACTTTCACATTGTCGTGTTCCGGTGGCTTGATTATGCGATAATTTGTACATATTTGAGTCGATCAAATACTTCCTCTATAGCACTATAATGTCACGTTGGGTCGGGTTCATTCAGGTTGACGTCAGGTTGGGTCAACGGTAACAAGACAATTCACTGGCTTTTCATTCGAACCATTTGGACATGTTGTTTTTTTAGAGAAATGTCCAGGTAAACTTTATAGAAATTCTTGATTGGAAATATAATTTATATTTATTGGAATTGACCAGAAATCTTGGGGGCCCTGGTTATATATTCTAGCAAGTGACTATTTTAGAAATATTGTTATATTTCAGAGTTATGAGAAAATCAATGTTTAATTCAAATGAAAGTAATGAAACTTTTACACTTGTGTTGTTTCATTTTATTACTTGGTAATTTATATGACCGAGCCCAGGTCACTATAGATCTGACTCGCTACCAGATATGTTAAACTTTTCCTCGCTACCAGAGTTAAACTTTTGTCGATCGTTTGGATATAACTCCGCTACCAGGAGTTCAGTGTTGAAATTAAAAAACCCTCAGTTGCGAAAGCGCTACAATAGGAATATGCTTTCTGTTCAATATCTTGGGAATCCTTTGCTTGACAGACATCAAACTCGGTACAGTACACTGGTACAGCATAAGGAGTAGATGACCCCTATTGGGTTTTAAAGTTCATGGTCAATCCCAGGGGTGTGAATTTTCCTCTTTTCAGAGGAAATCCTCTGATTGCTCAATTTTCGAAAAAATGAAACACTCTGGATTTGATCTTAAGTGGCAGAAAATGATACTTTTCCAGGTAGGGCGAGATGTTTTCCTCCCTTTTTGACCAGTTTTCCTCTGATTTTTGAGGAATTCAGTCACATCCCTGAATCCACTCTTGACATAGGAAGATATTGTCTACTCAATATTTTTAATTGATGATGCTACTATCAATTAAATGATGTGTTTGTATAACCCTTTTCAATTTTGCACCAGTGGGGGGGGGGGGGGGTATGTGTTTTACAAACATCTCTTGTTATTCCCATATTTTTCTATAAAATTAAAGGTTCCTATATTTTCCCTATAAGTCAGATAAAGCCCTATATATCCAAAAAAAAAAATGACCGTCCCATTTTCAAAAATGATAAAAAATAAAAATAAAAAAAAGACCCCCCCCTCCCCAAAAAAAATCCAAGTGCTGATGCTATATTGATTTTTAATTAGATTGTTCTGAAGAGAATAAATATGATTGTATAAGAACTCTCTATTGGATAGGAAATAGCTGCAATAATGTAGCCCTATCCAATTTTTTTTTATTCTGACGTTTTCGGGATAGGGCTACAATTCCATAGGATCTCCGTAATGGTGCAAAATAATTTTATGAATAACCGATAATAAACTCTGTGTATTAGTCCCAAATGTTGTTTACACCAAATGGAGTACCAACTTTGTGCTCGGGCATGTCTAATAAAGGTGTTTTTCATTAAATATAATGTACAACATGCAAAATTCTTCGTCTGCTCCGCCATGCTTGTTATCGCGAGATCTCGTAGGTGGATCTAATGAAAGCCTAAACATTGACAATCAGCGCGAAAATGTAGTTACTCGAGCCTCTTCGACAAAGAAAGGAAAATCATATTGTTGCAGAAAGAATTTACACTCTGCTGTTCGGTTTTTAACTTGATATTTAATTCAAACCTTTTCAATACCGACGAAATAGCTTTTGCCTCCATACTTGTCCATTGATGTAAATACTACCTTATATGACATATGCAAATGACTTGGCAATCGGAAGTTGAAACTTCAGTACATCAAACATGGCGCACAAATATGAATCAAGGAATTGGAATTTGTCGAAATTGTTGAAAACGGTAGAATAGAGCCTCACAAATCTAAAGTTCCAGGTTGTAAATTTATATATTGACTAAGAAACATAGAATATCATTTTATTTACGTAAAGAAAGTCAGGAAATTTTTAGAATGAGCGCAAATGTTGCGGGAGTGAATCACTCCCGCATTTGCACAATTACGGAGATCCTAAGGAGTTGTAGCCCTCTCCCTAAAAAAAAAAAAAAAAAAAAAAAAAAATCAGAGAGGGCTACATTATTGCAGCTAGATAGGAAACTGTCCACATCTGAAAGGATTTGGTCTTTGTGTATGTTTAATGTTATTTCTTCTCCAGTAAGATACTATGCTTGCTAGATTTTTATGCAGTTACAATAAACTTTTATACAAATTCTTTAATAAAAACCCTATTTATTCCTAGAAATCTGCTGTAAAATTCCCTATATTTGCCATATAAAGTGCAAAACAAATTCCTATAATCCTAAATTTTTTAGACCAAAAGTGGCTTGACAACCTGCAACAGAAATACATATGAAAGCTGTTAAGAGCTATAGTCGCCATTAAAACTCGGTATATAACCATTAAATCAGCTTGGCTACTATTTGTCCATTGTTGTCGTTGTACACTTTTCACATTTTCATCTTCTCCAAAACCACTGGGCCAATTTCGACCAATCTTGGCACAAAGCATCCCTGGGTGAAGGGCTTTCAATTTTGTTCAAATGAGGGGCCATTTCCCCTTCAAAGGGGAGATAATCACAAAAATAGGGTGGGGTCATTTAAAAACCTCAAAAACCACTAGGCTAGAAAAGCTGAGATTTATATGAAAGCTTTCTGATATAGTGCAGGTTCAAGTTTGTTCAAATCATGGCTCCCGGGGGGGTAGGTCTGGGGCCACAATAGGGGATCAAAGTTTTACATACTAATATATAGAAAAAAATCTTTAAAATTTTTCTCCAGAACCATTGGGCCAAAGAAGTTTACATAGCATGAAGCTTTTTGACAGAGCAGATTCAAGTTTGTAAAAATCATGGCCCCCATGAGTAGGATGGACCACAATAGGGGATAAAATTTTCACCTGCAAATATATATAGGGAAAATCTTCTCAAGAAGAAATTTACTTGAAAGCATCCCGAATTTGTGCAGATTCAAGTTTGTTAAAATCATGGCCCCCAGGGGTAGGATGGGGCCCATTCTAATTAGAATTACATGTATATGTTAGATCCGCTCACATACTCATTTGTGTAGCGAGTATGTGAGCGGATCTAACATCTAATTTTAATTAGATTGGATGGGGCCACAATAGGGGATCAAAGTTTTACATGCAAATATATAGGTAGAAAATCTTCTCAAGAACCAATGTACTCAACTGTTGAAATGAGGTTCATTGCCACTTCATATACATGATTGTACTCAACTGTTGAATTGAGGTTCATTACCACTTCATATACATGCAGGTACCTCAACTGCTAAAATGAGGTTCATTACCACTTCATATAATGTACTCAACTGTTGAAATGAGGTTCATTACCACTGCATATACATGCAGGCACCTCAACTGTTGAAATGAGGTTCATAACCACTTTATATACATACAGGCACCTCAACTGTTAAAATGAGGTCCATTACATCTCCATACACATGCAGGTACTCAACTGTTGAATGTATCAAAATCAGCATACATCAAGCATTTCATGGAAAGTAAAATTTCAGAAGCTGTTAATATATATTTCATTTTATCCCACTAAATACAAAACAAACATGAAAATGATTTTAGAGCATTACTGGTCTGGTATCCAAGGACATTCACTTCCTTGGCAACAGGAGCACGAATTCTTAGAATCAATCATTTTTAGCTATTTTAGGGGGATATATTTCCCGCAAGATATTTTGTCTACTTGATCTAGTTTCAGAATGGTTTTACCCATTTTAAAAAATAACAAACACTTAAATTTTTAATAAAGACTGGTATTACTAAACTCTCATCTCGAACAACGATCATGAACACGATAATTTTAAAAAAAAATTAATGTTTTCTATCTATGATGTCCCGTTTTTAGTTCTACAGATGTGATTTAGACTGCGGGAAACGGCCGATTCGACAGGGAGAGAGGTCGTATGAAGGCGTTTTATCCATTACCAGCTCGCATAAGACTTTCCCTACTACAGGAGACAATTTAAATCCGTGACCTGTCAAAAGAAAAAAGTTTTTTTTCATTTAGATTGTGTTATGAAACACATGGATGGTGTGTTTATGTATACTGTATAGTTACCTGTGGGATGTGTTTATAAATAGTTACAGTATACCTGAAAACCCTGCTCCTATGATGATGTTTTTATGGGTAGGATGACGATCCAACACAAACTGTCTGTCCGGTGTTTTCTGAAAGTGAAATATCGAGGAATTTCATTCGAGTTCAAATCTCCAACTAACTTGTACGGCGTCACGGAAAACGTCGACTTCCTACTGCACTAACTATGAATGGAGAACGAATCTAGAGACGGCACTTGCTAACGGCATTTTCAGGGTGAGCGACTGGGATTAGAAAAACTTGATGTCCGTACCTACATCAACATGTCTTTTTTATACATGTATATTCACGATATACGCGACAAGGATTTGTTAACATGGAAATTTCTCGCAACTTTGTAGCACGTGTGTGAATGTTTCCCACTCATTTAATTCATATCAAGGAAAGAAACGAAATGTTGTATACATTGAACGTATAAACGGTCATAAATGACACATTGGAATCCTAGAGCTCTATTTCAAGATTTACACACGACTCCTTCAATGGAGATGAACACCAACGGCGGATTTAAGGGGGGCGCAGTCGGCGCCCCCCCCCCTTTAAAATTTTCAAATTTAAGGTAAATCGTGGTATCATTTTTAGAAAAATGTACTAAACGATAAAAGGGGCAATAATTTCTTCCACTCCCGGAGAAATAAATAACAAAATATTTTGATTTCATGAATTACTGTATTGGGAGAACTTTTTTTTTTTTCCAAAAACCCTTAAAATTGGCGTCATTTTATTAATTTCAACTTATAAAATATGATAGAAAATAGTACAAATGACTAAATAGGAGACATATTTCAAGCCCTATAAAATATGTAGAATCCAGACCCCCTGTCTCAGTAATGGAGGGCGTGGTTTAGGAGACAGTGTTACCGTGTATATGCAGGTTTCAGTAATGGAGGGCGTGGTCTCCAGACTAGGCATGTATCTGGTCACGTACTGCTGCATCAGTTTCATAATCGCCTGGGTGTCTGCCTTGTCCCTACTATCAGGGTCCGCAATGGGACCATCATGATGACAGACCTATATTTAGACATGCAGTCAATGTACTATAAGAGGATCATAATATTAGCACTATAGACAGATAATAACAAGACCAAAAAAATATGCCCCTATGGTGCAAAATTTAAAAGGGTTATACACACATCATTTAATTCATAGTAGTATCATCAATTCAAAATATTGAGGCAGACAATATCTTTAAAATTCCTGTCAAGAGTGGATTGACCACATGACCTCAAAATCAATAGGGGTCATGTTTTCCTGAAGATGTACCAGTGTATCAAGTTTGATGTCTGTCAAGCAAAGGGTTCTCAAGATATTGAGCGGACAGTATATTCCAATGTCCAGTTTGACCTTTGACCATGTGACCTCAAAATCACTAGGGGTCATCTTCTAAAGATATACCAGTGTACCAAGTTTGATGTCTGTCAAGCAAAGGGTTCTCAAGATATTGAGCGGACAGTATATTCCAATGTCCAGTTTGACCTTTGACCATGTGACCTCAAAATCACTAGGGGTCATCTTCTAAAGATATACCAGTGTACCAAGTTTGATGTCTGTCAAGCAAAGGGTTCTCAAGATATTGAGCAGACAGTATATTCCTATGTCCAGAGTAGATTGACCTTTGACTTGAAAAACAATACAGGTCCTCTTCTACTCATAACTAACCCACATATGAAATATTATTATGATCAAGTGAATGGTTCTCAAGATATTGAGCGGACAACAGGTGGTCGACCAACCGACAGGTGCAAAGCAATATGCCCCTCTTCTTTGAATTGGGGCATAAATATAATACTAGGGTCCGTAACTGGTCCATTGTGTGATAGAGACCTACAGACAGACAATAGCTATACTAATTAGTGACACCAGACAGACAATAGCTATACTGATTAGTGACTACAGACAGACAATAGCTATACTGATTAGTGACTACAGACAGACAATAGCTATACTGATTACTGACTACAGACAGACAATAACTATACTGATTACTGACTACAGACAGACAATAGCTATACTGATTAGTGACTACAGACAGACAATAGCTATACTGATTAGTGACTACAGACAGACAATAGCTATACTGATTAGTGACTACAGACAGACAATAGCTATACTGATTAGTGACTACAGACAGACAATAGTTATACTGATTAGTGACTACAGACAGACAATAGCTATACTGATTAGTGACTACAGACAGACAATAGCTATACTGATTACTGACTACAGACAGACAATAGCTATACTGATTAGTGACTACAGACAGACAATAGCTATACTGATTAGTGATTACAGACAGACAATAACTATACTGATTAGTGACTACAGACAGACAATAGCTATACTGATTAGTGACTACAGACAGACAATAGCTATACTGATTAGTGACTACAGATAGACAATAACTATACTGATTACTGACTACAGACAGACAATAGCTATACTGATTAGTGACTACATACAGACAATAGCTATACTGATTAGTGACTACAGACAGACAATAGCTATACTGATTAGTGACTACAGACAGACAATAGCTATACTGATTAGTGACTACAGACAGACAATAGCTATACTGATTAGTGACTACAGACAGACAATAGCTATACTGATTAGTGACTACAGACAGACAATAGCTATACTGATTACTGACTACAGACAGACAATAGCTATACTGATTAGTGACTACAGACAGACAATAACTATACTGATTAGTGACTACAGACAGACAATAGCTATACTGATTAGTGACTACAGACCTACAGACAGACAATAGCTATACTGATTAGTGACTACAGACAGACAATAGCTATACTGATTAGTGACTACAGACAGACAATAGCTATACTGATTAGTGACTACAGACAGACAATAGCTATACTGATTAGAGACTACATACAGACAATAGCTATACTGATTAGTGACTACAGACAGACAATAGCTATACTGATTAGTGACTACAGACAGACAATAGCTATACTGATTAGTGACTACAGACAGACAATAGCTATACTGATTAGTGACTACAGACAGACAATAGCTATACTGATTAGTGACTACAGACAGACAATAACTATACTGATTAGTGACTACAGACAGACAATAGCTATACTGATTAGTGACTACAGAACACACATGTAGAGTACCACAAACAGTTGGTTTTGTTGCACAATCATATGAAGAATATTCCTGAAGAATGTTATAAACTGGATAGCTTGCGACTGCGACGAACTGAATAGAATGAAAGAAGTCTAGCCTAGGGGAAAGGTAATCATACCATAATCATAAGATTCCTTTTGATAGATGAAAGGTGAAGATAACGAAGAGTGATCAATCTCATAACTCCAATAAGCAATACAAAATAGATAGTAGGGCAAACACGGACCCCTGCATATACCAGAGGTGGGATCAAGTGCCTGGGAGAAGTAAACATCCCCTGTCGAACGGTCACATCCGCCGTGAGCCCTATATCTAGATAGGTATAAAATGAGTTATCCGTAGTCAAAATTAGTGTGCCAAGAAACTTCAGATGATAACTTACTTTTACATGTCCTGGATATTCGAGGCTTGGGAGTGCATACACATGGGTATCTTCATTGTGAATAAATGTAGGGAAATGATCGGACGAAAACTCGCCTTTCTGTTTCTCCTTCCAATAATACACGGGAATCAAAACCGTCTGAAAAACCATACAATAAACACATTTATGTCAGGATGTCAAACAGGCGGAATTAGGGAAGGCTTCATGGAAGACGAATCTAAATTTAAAAACCATTCTAATGGTGCATAACAAATGCACTAACGGGCTTTTTTTTTTTAGAAATGTGTCCTGTATGAAGTACCAATATTTTCTGAAATTTTAGCATTTAGCAACTATTCAAAACATAATTTTCTCATTAGCCATAAAAGCTTCGAAAAATTAAGTTAAAACTTTTCGGCACTTTTACCTCTAGTGGAATGTGAATGCCAAGTCGAGGCAGGAGTTTGGTTGCCCATGGTCCCACTGTCAGGACAAGGTTTTTCGCTTTGTATTGACTTTTCGACGTCATAATCGTGATGACTAAACCCGGTAAAATATCGGTCACTTCTTCGCCGTCTCGTAATTCTCCGCCACGTTGAACGTACATTTTCTGAAATAAGAAATAAGCAGGATTTTTTACTGAATTGGAATATTTACAACTACATGTATATAGATATCAAATGGTACCAGAGATCGCTGAGGTACAATGTATGGCGGTTACTAAAAAAAGTTATCACTTCAAGGAAGTTCTGCTTTCTCGTAAGGTATCAACGAAGACAGCCTGCAGGAACACGCGTCTGCCAGCAATGCTTATTTCATAAGAGATTCAAATTGTCGATTTTTCATAGAAAGTCATTGTGGTTTTCAAAAACCGAACAATAGAAGGTTAGTTTTATATGTAACTTTTGTATCGTGAATTATTCGTTTCCAATATCCGTGACGACATCCTAATTTACATGTAAACACCACGGTGTTCTGCTCTAATTCACATGTAAACACCACGGTGTTCTGCTCTAATTCACATGTAAACACCACGATGTTCTGCTCTTCTTTTTAGATCACGCGAAGTTTTAGTTTATCTATTTACAGTCACTGTGTAGGAATACTAGCCATTGCTAAAGGTCACAGATGAGAAAATTAAGTATAAGAAACCATAACTACACGGCACCTACCCTGAATATTTTCATCATTATGAGTTTATTATTCAGTCACCTGGAAAGACTGTAGAGCTTTATCCGCCCATAGCACTCCGCCACTGTGGTCCAGCACCCCAATGTGATCGGACGGCATCGACAACATCGGGTACCTGTCCATCAAATCACCGCACTGTAGGACATCATGTTTTATTCCATGTCGTGACAGTGATGATATTGTACCATTGATAAAAGGATGATCCGGCTTTCCCACAGCGAGACAACCACAGTTCCTAAACAGGAATATACGAGTAATAATCCATTTTTTGATAAGTGAAAGGTGAAGATAACGAACAGTAATCAATCTCATAACTCCTACAAGGAATACAAATGAAAGAGTTGGGTAAACACGGACCCCTGGATATACCAGAGATCATCTTCGCTAGCCAAGGCTTTACGATCCGCTCTGTTGTAGAGAAGCGGATCAGATCGTAAACCCTTGGCTAGCGAAGATGACCAGAGATGGATATACCAGAGGTGAGATCAGGTGCCTAGGAGGAGTAAGCATCCCATGTCGACCGGTCACACCCGCCGTGAACCCTATATCTTGATCAGGCAAACGGAGCAATCCGCAGTTAAAATCAGTGTGCCAAGAACGGCCTAACAATTGGTATGAAACACGTCAGAGAGTATTTGATCCAATGATATGTTGTATAGGCAAACTAGATCATTATGATAACGACCATAAAATTTGTGCAATGCTGACTTTAAACAAGACTGTTGAAACTTCTTTGCCAGTAGCCTGCCTCGATTTAAAAACTGATCATACGCAGAACAAGCTCTTATGTATCGAGTCAGTTGAGAGATATAAAAACCATATGCTGGTGATAATGGAATATTGCTACATAAATATGGGAAGTTGAAGATGGAGATGCTGAAATCATCTCGTTTGTCATACAGTTGAGTTGTCAGTTTGCCGTTAACATTTTTTTTAAAATAAAATATCTTAATACGAAGCAGATGTGAAGGACTCTGTGATATCTTTTATTTCGAGTTCACAGGTATACATCGAATCGACATCTGAATGAAAATGATTATTGTTAAAGATAAAACATCGTCGATGTATCTAAATGTCGAGTTAAAGGCCACGTATGCAATGTAAGAGATTTTTCTTCTCATGAAGAAACTTTTGATTATAAACTCTGATTCATAAGAATATACAAACAAGTAAGTTATTCATTTACATTTGTTTAATTAACAAAATTAACGTAAATTTCAGTGTACTGAATGCTAAGAATGCTCCACACTTATTGATAGCAGTAGATATATAGCAAGTTTATCCGTACTCATTTAGTTGCAATGATTCTAATTACAAGAAAAGGGGAGTTCCAGACTCTCGCTCAAGTTCCCGCCACAGATTCCCGCCTTCTTTCATCATGATGGCATAATGATCGTCTGTTCCGTACGCCACACGTGTGATT
Organism: Ostrea edulis; assembly: GCF_947568905.1. Lineage (NCBI taxonomy): Eukaryota > Metazoa > Mollusca > Bivalvia > Ostreida > Ostreidae > Ostrea > Ostrea edulis. Next base: position 27,720,226 of record NC_079168.1, read on the forward strand.
CTGCTCTGTCCATGGGAACTTCCTCGACTGTGGGGCAGTGGGAACTAAAACAAATGCTTTATGTCTAAAAGCCCCAGTCACACAGCGATTGATTGTACAGTGAGATGCAGGTCGACACGATTCATCATGGTATCAATGCTTGTCACCACAACCTATTGATAAAATTACGACCAATCTGCGACAAAAAAGATGTGGAATCGCGGGAAGAACACGCGACTAATAACGAGTGAATCAGACGTAAGCTTATGATGGCCGTTTGTCATGTTCGAATCTTTGGAACTGCTAGATTATAAGTGGTTCCCTGACAGGTTGTGCTATCAGTATTGGGTCTGTAAGTGACAGCATGTTTGCTGCTAGGAAACATATACGTAACTCAGAACAAAGATTAAGGGGAGAAAAGCGTCGAAAATTTGTGGACATTGTTTTGAGAGTTTTGAAATTCGTGAATCTAATTTGGATTGATGTAGATTTTAAAATTCCGTAATCCTAATTTGGCTACCATTGATTCGTTACAATAATCACTATAGGAAGTAAATTCGTTTTTGATTTTCTGATTAACCTTCATCACATAGTAAGTTTTTGAATTTTAATTTAAAAAATCATTTTTTTTTAAATGTGAGATTATCTTCCTCATTCAATATTAAGATAAAGAGCATACACCATGATCTATCATGCAACCAATCGCATGTAACCATTAGCTATCGTGAGACCAATCGCATGTCACCATGATCTATCGTGCAACCAATCGCATGTCATCACGATCTATCGTCCGACCAATCACTGGCCATCACGATATATCGTGCGACCAACCACTGGCCACCACGATCTATCGTGCGACCAATCACTGGCCATTACCATTAAGTAATCAAATGACTGTATTTGTCTTATTGTTCATCGATGTTCTCAAGTTGATTGACCGTGAAGGAGCCACCAATCGTATAAAGAGGTTCCACCAATATTCCTCTGGAAGGAGCTTGCAATTGCAATTTAATGGGCAATGGGTACGATTTGAACTGAACAAACCGCCGCAGTGGCCGAGAGGTTAGAACGTTCGCCCCGCATGCGGTAGGCCGGGGTTCGAATCCCGGCCGCGACACACCTAAGTCGTTAAAACAGGTAGTGACAGTTCCATCACCAAACGCTCGGCATCAAGTGTGAATGTCACGGGTCCTCGGAGATGATCTTAAATACGAATGTCCCTTGTCACAGTAGGTGTGGCACGCTAAAGGACCCTCACTGTTCAATGACAGTAGGCGCCGAGCATAGGCCTAAATTTGAAGCTCTTCACCAGTCTTGGTGACGTCTCCATATGAGTGAAAAATTCTCGAGCGAGACGTTAAGCAAGATACAATCAATCAATCAATTGAACTGAACATTCATCATAACTCGACTAAATCAACACCAATTACATGGTTTTTTAATCGTGCGACCCGGTGTGACTGAGGCTTTTGAAGGCAGTTTTAATTTTAAAGGGCTTCCGTAATTTCAGTTCAGGTGTTGTAAATTGGAAAGTCTTACCTGAGATGAGAAGATATTAAGATGAATTTACCTGTTCCACCAGCAGCGTTTTCTGACCATTCTTGGCGAGGTTGTAGGCCGTGGCTGACCCTTCAATTCCAGCCCCCACAACTACAACATCATACACAGCCATCCCGCACTTCGACACAAATTCTGACACGGATGGAGAACAACCAGGGAGTGAATTATACAATTTAAACACATGCCTCACAAGGTAACCTCTGCGCTCCGCCCTTCTGAAGCAATTAGTATATCAGTTTCTTTACACTTCATTTCACATTGTACACAGTGATTTATACACACATAACAATTTACATCTATTTCATTTGTGAACAATATGTTCAACGTAAATTTTATCAGTCACGGTATCCTAGCGATTTAGGGTACCTAGCTTTATAAAAAAAAAAATCGTTTCAACTAACAGAACTCGTAAAACGATGTACAATTATTAAACATACATAAATAGTTTATCTATGTGGTGAACTTAGTCATGCTTATTATGAAATGCTCTCTGGTTTGAATAATTAATCTGAAAATGTCAAAACTTTCATTCAATGTCAGTATTCAAATTCATTCGAGCAATTTCCTTCATTTAATGCCAGTTTACTTTGTGAGAAATTTTATGGGACATCAAAGCAAGAGGGTCATGGTCCACATTCTCACTTGAGCAGCAGTTCTTAGCAATAGTCTAGGTTGAGTAAAACTATCATTATACAAGCAGCTTGGTTCAGTTTTTCTGGCCCAATGGTTCTTGAGACGAAGATCTTTAGATGACCCCACCCTATTTTTGCATTTTGTAATTACCTCTTTTTTGAAGGGGGTATGGCCCTTCATTGAAACAAACTTGAATCCCCTTCACCTAAGGATGATTTGTATCAAGTTTGAAATTGGCCCAGTGGACCTAATGAAGATTGTATTTTATCTTGTATCTTGCGTAACTCCCCTCTTGAGAATTTTTCACTCATATAGAGACGTCACCAATAGTGGTGAAGGGCTATACTCGGCGCTAAGAGCAGTGAGGGGTCTTTAGCGTGACACACCTACAGTGACACTGGACATCCGTTTTAAAGTCATTTCCGAGGACCTGATGCCGAGTGTTTGACGATGGAACTTGCACTACCTGTTTTAACGACTCAGGTTTGTCGCGGTCGGGATTCGAACCCAGACCTTCCGCATGCGGAGCCAACGCTCTACCACTAGATCGGCTTGAAAAACTTTGATCCCCTAATTTGGCCCCACCCTACCCCCGGGGTCCATGAGCTGAACAAATTCAAATCTACTCTATGTCAAGAATCTTTCAGTTAAATATCCACTCATATGACCCGGTGATTCTTGAGAAGATTTTAAAAGATTTTGTTTATATATTCGAATGTAAAACTTTGATCCCCATATTGCGGCTCCACCCTACCCTTAGGGTCATAATGTCAACACACTTGAATCTCCACTATGTCAGGAAGCTGTCATGCATATTTCAGTTTTTCTTGCCCAGTGGTTCTTGAGAAGATTTTTAAATGACACCACCCTATTTTTATGATAATCGCCCCTTTGGAGGGGACATAGCACTTTATTTCAACTAACTCGAATTTCCTTCACCCAAGAATATTTTTTCGAAGAAGATTCTTAAAGATTTTCTTTACATATTCGCATGCATAACTTTGATCCCCTATTGTGGCTCCAACATACCCCTGGGGTCATGATTTTAACAAACTTGAATCTCCGTTATATCAGGAAGCTTTTATGTAAATTTCAGCTTTCGTGGCTCAGTGGTTCTTAAAAAGATATTTAAATGATTCCACCCTGTTTTTGCATTTTTGTGAATATCCCCCCCTTTGAAGAGAACATGACCTTTCAACATGAATCCCCTTCCCCCAAGGATGCTTTGTGGCACGATAAAGATCCCTCCCTGCTCAAAGACCGTAAGTGACGAGCGTAGGCCTATAGTTTGCGGTCCTTCACCGGCATTGATAAAATCTCGATATGGGTGAAAAATTATTTAGAGGGATATTAAACAATATACAACCAACCAACCAACTTTTATCCCCTGCATATCCATGTAGTGTATATGTCTTTAAACTGATTCGATATACACAAGAGGATGTTCTGTGTATGATAAATATTTAGTGTAAACCAACTTTTATTCGCGTGCTAGGAAATTCGTGAGATTCGCGAGAACCTCATCGTCACAAATATTTCGCGAATCAGTCCCTGAATATCTGTCATAGGCTCGATCGTGAAATTTACTCGCCGCGAACCAGTTCACCACAGGTGAATCGCGAAATATAGTAGCCGCGAATAAAAGTTGGTTTAAAGCAAATTGAGGGAGGATATTGACAAATAATTTGATGTTAAGGGGTTTCAACATCTTCGTTTAAATTCAGGGCTCACAGCGGGTGTGGCTGGTCAACAGGAAATGCTTACTTCTCCTAGGCACCTGAATCATGCACTTCTGGTGTGTCCAGGGGTCCCTGTTTGTCCTCTTAATTTTGTATCTTTTATTTGGTTTATGAATTTGATCACCTGCTCACTTATAAAATTAAACACAGATTTAGTTTTTATTTTTATCAAGGTTGAAAAAAAGGTTGCTTATACTATAGCAACTGTCGTTTTAAAAAACGAGAAGCAGCAAAGAGTATCAATGTACTGCTAACCTATGATACATGTCTGAGTGGTTTAAATTCCAGTATGCAAGTATCATTGCTGAGAGCTAAGTACTTATTGACTCGCGCTAGGAGTCAAAGTTTTGATTGTTAAAAACCATATTATATATGTGTAATGATATACGTCTGAGAGCCAAATGATAGTTTGTTTTGTCATTGAAAGGCAAGTGATGGTTGTTTTTTTTATTTACAAGTATGAATAAGAGCCAATTGATGCAGTTGAAAGGCAATTGAGTCTTTTTTCTTGAAGATGTTGAAGATAAAACACAATTTGGTTTGAATTCTTTGAGGTCGAGTAGTACCTTAGCGACATGCAACAAATTTATACTTGCATGGCCGGTGTGACCGGTCGACAGGGGACGCATACTCCTCTAAGGCACTTGATCCCACCTCTGGTATATCCAGGGGTCCGTATTTGCCCAACTTTCTAATTTGTATTCCTTATAGTTGTTCGTTATCTTCACCTTTCGAGTTCCGGATCAACTGTTCAAAGCACATGGAAAAATGAAACGGCTAAGGATGGTTATGTTAAAGGCAATTTAGATAAAGTTCTTTGCGTTTCCAAAACTCTAGAGTTTACACTGCAGACTTTTGTGTTTGGAATTTGACGCTACTTACCATTAATGCGTTAGTTTTATTTATGATAAGAAGAAGAAATACTTTGTTTGATTGAGCGAAACGAACTGAAAAATATAAATTTATTTTCGCTTACATGAAATAAGATTTGTCAGATCGGGTATTCAGCCCGGCTCCTCCAAATGATTGGCGCCCCCGCTACTTACTGTGCTCGTGGTTCTGCTGTTACCTGTTAAATACTATCTTTCTTTCGGACATTATCTTATATTTGCCATTCAGTTAGACAGTGAACTGAGATGCATATCATATTCATTCGACAAGTCAGCCACGACCTCTTACAGTAGTTTTAGTATCATATAAATGTTTTTCAAATCAAACTTGAATCCCACTAGTACTGTTTATCAAAGAAAGAAAATAGGCTATTTTCAGAATTTTCCTTGATTTGGATTGAACTTATTTATCATCTGGAATCCGGGCCAAACCCAAGCGATCTTCAAAGAATCGGCCTAACTCGGAATGAGAGACTTTGATGATCAGGTTAACAAACTGTGATTGACCAGTAATAAATATTGGACATATGCCACATGGTCCTTGCGATTTTTTGCTCACAATGCTGACAGAAAGTTGTGTTTTAATAGCTGCTTAAACCCAAATTAAAACAACAGGCAGTGCAAAGGAGCATATATAGCAGCAGTGAGAATACAAAATATCATATATAGTTGGTTTAAAGACTTTACAGTTTTCGTACATTTGGAAAGTGCATCCTGGGTCCAACCTGTTATGGTATGAACTTCCGGTAACAGTAGCGTGTTCTGTGATAGGAACGACAATACGTAAATCACGTGGCAAGTCTCACCACGGCACAGCCGTCACCAGGGAACGCCTCTAGCACATGATGCAGCGTCATGCAGGGAATGATATGATCTACTACACAGCATTGCGGTCAGTGAAAAATGATCAATCTTCCCTACAAGGACTGTTCAAGGTCTTACAATCATTGTTGACCAGATAATAATAAAGATGACATCTGCAATCCTTAAGCTACATGTATATATGAACAAGGTTGATAGGTTTTCCAATAATCATACCTCTGTATATCGTATGTACTTCCACAATATTGTGAATGACGGTCAACTTAAAGACCCTGCCACTATAGAACAATATCATTGATGAGTGAAGTCTGCAATGGACGAAATTAATTTCATGTCATTGAAGAAGGCAATCTCGGTACCATTCATGTTTTAGATCCATGAACTAAGACTGTAAGTCTATACTTAATCAACTCGTTCAAACAAATGACAAAATCATGTTTACTTTTGAAAGTAGAAAGTTTACTACAAAGATACTGCCATACTTTTGACAAAATTTGTCAGAGAAATTGTTCTAAAAATGATGTTTTAGGCTAGATTAAAAAGTATCTCAATGATATAAGGATATGTATATGTACGGTATACAACAATAATGTTATGATCACCATTATACAGAACGTTGGAGATAGGGGTTCCTCAAGATTCTGTTTTATTACATTTCCTGTTTGGTCTGTATATCGGTGATATTAAAACAAGATTTTAAACAATGTACGAAAAGCAGAAGATAACGAACAGTGATCAATCTCATAACTCCAATAAGGAACACAAAATTAAGAGTTGGATAAACACGGATCCCTGGATACACCAGAGGTGGGATCAGGTGACTGATGTAAGCATCCCTTGTAGACTGGTCACACCAGCCGTGAGCCCTATACCTCGATCAGATAAACAGAGTAATTCGTAGTCAAAATCAGTTAGTAAAAAGTGGTATTACAATTGGTATGAAACACGTCACACAGCATTTGACCCAATGACAGGTTGTATTAGCAAATTAGATCGTTATAACGATCATAGAATTAGCGAAGTGCTGATTTTAAACGAGACTGTTCAAACGCCTGTGACACCGGCATGTTTGTCAGTGGCCTGTCTCGATTTAAAACCTGATCATACGCAGAACAAGCTCTTGCGTATCGAATCATTTGAGAGACATAAACACCATACGCAGATGATAATGGAATATTGCAGCATAAATATAACTGTATAGCAAATCGACGATATAGAAGTCACTGGGCTTGTCATAAGGTTGAGTTGTTAGTTTACCGTTAAAATCAATAAAATATCTAAGTACAAAGCAGATGTGGGAGGCTCTAAATGTCGCATTGAAGACCACAGCAAGATATTTGCTCTTTTCATGTAGAAGCTTTTGAATAGATTCTGCCTCGTAAGAATATAAAAACAAATCAGCTAATAAAGAAGCATCACTCGAACCCATGGGAATTCCTACAGACTGTTGGAAGACCTGATCTCCAAAAACTACGACGATAGTGTCTGTGAGAAACTCAAGCATCTTTCTTATATCAACTTCAGAGTACTTGTGCGTAGAATCAGAGTGGTGTTTAGCAAAGTGATTTTTTTAAATGACTGATTGCTAGATACGAATATTTCCTTTTTCCATTATTGTTGAAGAAGCAACTGTCTGTGATGTTTAAAGTCTAGTCTTGATTTATCGTAAGGAATGGCCGTGTTAAGTGTTAAAATGCCATACGCTTTCATGTTGTTGATGAGAAAAAAGTTTTGTGATTTCAAATTTACTAAAGGTTCTTCAGATTTTTTATAATCCACATTTGATTTACACCATTTCTGGCACAATACGTTTGAAGTTTCTCCTTCACAGCTGTTAATATATTCATGAAGAGCAATGATGTTGTCAGTGGAAATGTGATTGGCCCAAATGAAACATTGCCAAAGATCTTAGAGAGAAAAAAATGAAGTATTATCGTCGAGAAATAAATGAAACATTGACAAAGATTTTAGACGTGGATGATAAAGACGTAGACGTTAGGGAAGTGGACTTTAGGGAAATGGACATTAGGGAAGTGGACTTCAGGGAAATGGATAATAGGGAAGTGGACTTCAGGGAAATGGACATTAGGGAAGTGGACATTAGTGAAGTGAATAATAGGGAAATGAACATTAGGGAAGTAGACATTAGTGAAGTGAATATTAGTGTAGTGGACATTAGTGAAGTGGATATTGGGGAAGCGGATATTAGTGAACTGGACATTAGTGAAGTGGACATTAGGGAACTGGACATTAGTGAAGAGAATATTGGGGAAGCGGATATTAGTGAAGTGGACATTAGTGAAATGGACATTAGGGAAATGGACATTAGTGAAGAGAACGTTAGGGAAGTGGACATTAGTTAAGTGAACATTAAGGAATGGATATTAAGGAAGTGGGTATTAGGAAAGTGAACATTAGGGAAGTGGACATTAAGGAATGGATATTGGGGAAATGGGTATTAGGGAAATGGACATTAGTGAAGTGAATAATAGGGAAATGGACATTAGGGAAGTGGACATTAAGGAATGGATATTAGGGAAATGGGTATTAGGGAAATGGACATTAGTGAAGTGAATAATAGGGAAATGGACATTAGGGAAGTGGACATTAGTGAAGTGAATAATAGGGAAATGGACATTAGGGAAGTGGACATTAGTGAAGTGAATAATAGGGAAATGGACATTAGGGAAGTGGACATTAGTGAAGTGAATAATAGGGAAATGGACATTAGGGAAGTGAATAATAGGGAAATGGACATTAGGGAAGTGGACATTAGGGAAGTGAATAATAGGGAAATGGACATTAGGGAAGTGGACATTAGTGAAGTGAATATTAGTGTAGTGGACATTAGGGAAGTGGACATTAGTGAAGTGAATATTAGTGTAGTGGACATTAGGGAAGTGGATATTAGTGAAGTGAATAATAGGGAAATGGACATTAGGGAAGTGGACATTAGTGAAGTGAATAATAGGGAAATGGACATTAGGGAAGTGGACATTAGTGAAGTGAATAATAGGGAAATGGACATTAGGGAAGTGGACATTAGTGAAGTGAATAATAGGGAAATGGACATTAGGGAAGTGAATAATAGGGAAATGGACATTAGGGAAGTGGACATTAGGGAAGTGAACATTAGGGAAGTGGACATTAGAGAAATGGATATTAAGAAGTGGATATAAGGAAAATGAACATTATGTATTACTTTGGTATGTTTTTGTAGATTCTCGTAATTTGTTTATGACGAATATTTGCGTAATTACGTAATCTAGTAGAATTAAACTATTCAATATCATTTTTTATTCTTAGAAGACATGAATGTTCATTAATTTAAGATAACGAACAGTGATCAATCTCATAATTCCCATATACCGCTGCGGTGGCCGAGAGGTTAGAGCGTTCGCCCCGCATGCGGAAGGCCGGGGTTCGAATCACGGCCGCGACAAACCTAAGTCGTTAAAACAGGTAGTGACAGTTCCATCGCCAAACGCTCGGCATCAGGTGTGAATGTCACGGGTCCTCGGAGATGATCTTAAAAACGGATGACCCGTGTCACAGTCGGTGTGGCACGCTAAAGAACCCTCACTGCTCAATGGCCGTAAGCGCCGAGCACAGGCCTAAATTTGAAGCCCTTCACCGGTCTTGGTGACGTCTCCATATGAATGATATATTCTCGAGCGAAACGTTAAGCAAGATACAATCAATCAATCAATCATAATTCCCATAAGGAATACAAAATAAAGAGTTGAGCAGAGGTGGGATCAGGTGCTTAGGAGGAGTACGAATACCCTGTTGACCGGTCACACCCACCCTGATCCTTATGTCTTGATCAGTTAAACGTCAAAATCAGTGTGTAAAGAATCTAATGTAATGATTAATTTGTGCTGACAACAAACAAAACTAGTTGATGCGAATAATTCAAATGTAGATTTTAAGTGCAATAAGGTCAATTTAATACATTGTTTAGTTCAATAATAAGCACTATGACCTGTGTTTGTCTTTTCATTTCATAATTTTCCCTTAAATGTAGAACTTAGAAAGAATTGACAATTCTTAATATTACTAGATTGCACTCCGCAAATATTCATCACATAGAAATTAACCCACCCACCCCCCAAAAAAACCTCTAACCTACAAGAGTTCAAACAGTCAAAAAATACTGTCAGTTTTAAAATTGCATATAAGTTATAATGTCTTGCCTCAAATGTTAAGATGGAACTTTAAAAAAGGGGGTGATCTTTTTATTTTAAGTATAGGTCAAGAAAACAAATTCGGGTAAATTCATATAAAGGTGTTCTATTTGGAAAACTGTACCGACCAAATTAATGAAATTACAACATTTGAGTTAATTCCAAGCCTTTACTACTTGTACAATGTATTATTTAAAATATTAAAATACATATAATTAGATTGGGGATCAACAACTTTTAATTTATTGGGTATTAATTTTTCAGTTGACCTTGCAGAAATTGAAGATATAAATTTCGGAATTCAAATACCAAAAATCGTTGCTCTTACTGAACAGTGGAAAAGAAGGATTCTTACTCCCATTGGGCGGGCTACTGTCATTAAAACCTTGCTTATTCCAAAATTGAATCATTTGTTTATATCACTTCCTACTCCAAAGAAAGAAACAATCTCTTATTTATACAAAATTATTTTTGAATTCCTATGGAAATCTAGTGTAGATAAAGTTAAGAGGTCTGTGATAACACAAGACTATTTATCGGGTGGTATCAAGATGGTTGATATAAGCAACTTTATTACATCATTGAAATGCTCTTGGATTAAAAGGCTTACTAGGTCCAACTGTCAGAAACCATGGATGAATATTTTTTTGGCCATGTATGGAAATGATATTTTAAAGAAATTATATGACTTTGGAGATAGTTTTATTGTGGAACAATTATGTGTTAAAAGCAATGTTTTTTGGAAGGATGTTTTTAATGCTTGGTTTTTTTTATTTGAAGACTAGTCAAAATCTTCCAAATATTAAAAATAATTTTCATAATATTCCAGTGTGGTACAATTCTAATATTAGAATTGCGGGAAAATCTGTGTTTTATGAGAAATGGTATGAAAAGGGGATTAAAGCTGTTCAAGATTTTTTTGATACTGATTGTAACTTCCATACCATAGAAAAATTTCAGTGTTTATACAATCTTCAAGAAGTATGTGTAATGAAATACAATAGCATTATTACTGCAATTTCAAAATATTTAAAATGTCTGTCAATTGATAGACACTCAACCAAACAAAATGTTAATCCATGTATGCCTATATTTTTTGAACCAGTTTTATTACATGAAAGATGTTCTAATATTATTTACAATATTTTAAATGCAAAGAAGATATCCCAACTTCTATGGGCAAGTGGAATACTGAACTATCTTCATATGGAGTAGACGATATTTCAGTGCAAGATGTGTTTAAAATTTGTTTCAAAACATCTAGTGATTCTTCTGTTCAGTGGCTACAGTTTAGAATTTTACATAGAATTCTTCCTGTTGGTTATTATTTGAAAAACATTAGTGTTAAAACAAATGATCTCTGTAGATTTTGTACAAGTAATATTGAAACAATAACACATATTTTTACTTCGTGTAATAAGACCCAAACATTGTGGAGTGAGTTAAGTCTTCATATATATAGAAAAATTTCAGAAAGAATTGGTTTTAATGTGTCAAATATAATATTTGGTGAAATTCCACTGTCTTTAAATAATAAAGCTATAAACTTTATAATTCTATATGCTAAACAATACATATTTATCTGTTTAATGCAGAATAAAGAACCAAATCTTGTTGGATTACTATGTCACTTAAAGTTTAAATATCATGTAGAGAAATATGCTGCAATTCAAACATTTAAAATACATAACTTTGATAAAATATGGATGAAGTGGGAAAATATTTTTGCAATTGATTAATTATTACTACATGTACTTGTTATTATTTTTAGTACATGTATTATTGTTATTATTATTACTTTCACTATTGTACAGCAAGTAACCTAAACCACAGGGAGATTAAAGCATGTATGCATGTATGAAAGGTATGTTTGTGTAAGTGTTTGATGTATTGTATGTAACCAAAAAAATAAATAAATTATAAAAAAAAAAAAAAAATACATATCTCGGTATATAAACATTGATATATGACTTGTGATATATTAGATGATAGATGAAATAGAAACAGTAAAATTATGCAAATTTATAGCGTTTTCATTATACAACTCTTTCGCTACAAAATGTAGTCCTTTCCGAAACGTTTCAAAATTTTAATTGAATTTTTAAAAATCTACTGAATAGGTTTAAGTAACAAATGTATACTATAAACTTTTTTAATTCCATGGGCCTAAAATTTCACTATCTGTTACAACGGTACCACTCGTAAAGGTTTTGATTTCATTATAGGAAAATCTAGTTTTAGATAGATTACGAAAGTATTGGAAGAATTCTAGTATGTTGTTCATTATTATTTTGATTTCGCGGAAAAAAATGATAAATTGTGAACATATTGAAATTAAAATCAACGTGTTAATTTTCCAATCTACAGTTAGATATTATATATTTGGACCATTAGAACTGACGCAGCATCTTGTGCGGTTGTACTGAGGAGCTATTCCCCGTGATACACCTCTCTGATGGTGAGTCATTTCACTTCCATACTGGGCGTGGATAAGACTTCTCTGTAATATGGTCTGATAATGAATACGAAGCTACCTACGATCAGCGGCGAACCAAAATCGATATATAGATCTTGATTTCGTCTAAAACTCTCCCTACAGCTTGCTGTAGAAGGTTAATTTTATTATATGCATGGCATGCCAAGTAATTCAAGACGTGAACTTTATTTTGTGATATTTTTTATCTCACGCAGTTGACGTTTTAATATTTAGAAAATGTTCCAAAAACCGCATATGTATGATTTAGTAAGAAATATATTTACTATAGCATCTACAGTAGGCCTCCTCTAAAATGAAATCTTGTAACATTTTATCTATCTTCAGAATTGTAATTGTGTTATTGTGTTTTATAACATAGTCAAAATAAATTATACAAATTACTATTCCTTGTACAAATGAATATTAATTATGTCTTTATTTTCAAACATTTGTTTAAATGCAGTTTAAGGTTGATCGATCCTCTTGTGATGTCATAGGTTTTTGCAAAATCTTTTTCTATTTAAATTTTGTACATGATTGAAATATATCTTTCAGAGGAACTTTATTCACTGAATAAAATAAAAAAATTTGGTAAACTTTTCATATTGAAAAAGTTTTAATTTTCCATAGATAATCAATTATCTATAATTTTAAAAATGTTTTCAAGGGCAATAACTCCTATGCTGGAATTTCCTCTACTGCATGTCTATGACACAATGATTTCCCTAATATCCACAATTAATTTTTATATATCTTAGAATTACCAGATTTCTTAAACTGTTGACATTTAAAATTTGTCATTTCAACAAGTTTTTATTAATTTTCATCATTCTGTTCAACGAAAATGTGTAAATTTTTTTATGTTGATATATACTTCTGTTTTTGTATGTCTGACATCTTTAAAAGGGTGGCAACATACACATTTTCTTTGGTTATTGATTAGATTAAATTATATTGAGTGGAAATTAATACAGTTTTTCCAGTTTTAACCATTAATATTGATAAGTCACATGAGGATCGACCCACCTTAAATTAGACCTCTGTCATATTGTAAGTTTTGAATTTACTGGGTGGGTGTAGAAAAATGAAAACGAGTACTGTGTACGATAATTTTAGATATATAGTCTGGATCATTTCGACGTTTGTGTATACACCGACTCCCCACAAACGTCGGCGTATACACAAACGTCGGGATGATCCAGACTATCTCAGGCAAAGACAGTGTAAAAGTGCTATAGAATTGTATTTTTTTTTTTTTTTATGAACGCTGTACAAATTATCATTCATAATTCTCCATTCACTGTAAAACTATTTTGCACTTTAATGCAGCTGTTCGTGCTGAAATGACAGTGCATGAATATATAAATTTTTGTTTTGTCTGAACAAAATAGATTAGTGAGAAATATAGCTGCAATAATGTAGCCCAATCCGATTTTTTTTATTCTGACGTTTTCAGGATAAGGCTACAATTCCATAGGATCTCCGTAATGGTACAAAATAATTTTATGAATAACCGATAACTTTGTGTATTAGTCCCAAATGTTGTTTACACCAAAAGGAGTACCAACTTTGTGCTCGGGCATGTCTAATAAAGGTGTTTTTCATTAAATATAATGTACAGCATGCAAAATTCTTCGTCTGCTCCGCCATGCTTGTTATCGCGAGATCTCGTAGGTGGATCTAATGAAAAACCTAAACATTGACAATCAGCGCGAAAATGTAGTTACTCGTGCCACTTTGACAAAGAAAGGAAAATCATATTGTTGCAGAAAGAATTTACACTCTGCTGTTCGGTTTTTAACTTGATATTAAATTCAAACCTTTTCAATACCGACGAAATAGCTTTCGCCTCCATACTTGTCCATTCATGTAAATACTACCTTATATGGCATATGCAAATGACTTGACAGTCGGAAGTTGAAACTTCAGTACATCAAACATGGCGCACAAATATGAATCGAGAAATTGGAATTTATCGAAATTGTTGAAAACGGTAGAATAGAGCCTCACAAATCTTAAGTTGCAGGTTGTAAATGTATATATTGACTAAGAAACATAGAATATCATTTTATTTACGTAAAGAAAGTCAGGAAAAGTTTAGAATGAGCGTAAATGTTGCGGGAGTGATTCACTCTCGCATTTGCACCATTACGGAGATCCTAAGGAGTTGTAGCCCTCTCCCTAAAAAAAAATAAAAAAAAAATAAAAATCAGAGAGGGCTACATTATTGCAGCTATGAGAAATAGTGAAAAGAAAATCGTTACACACGGTAAACCATTTAATTGTAGATTACATTATTACCTAATCTACCAAAAATTGATATGACATATTATACAATTATTCCATGCCTATTAGGCAGAAGGATAATTCGTACCCTCAAGTAGGACCCGCGGTCACCCGAAAGTAGTTCTTATATCTCGAAATAGATGCGCGTAATAATAAATACAGGTAAAACTTTGTCATTGTCGAAGCACAAATCTTTCGGCAGGTAGACATGCTCCAATTTACATTCTGTTATGAATCCTTTTATTAGATTTTTCCACTTTTCTGTGTTTTTCTTATGTTTATTAATTACTACCATTATTATTATCCATCTGTAATGGTCACCCATTGATGTAATGGTCATATAATTGTTACCTCTGGTCACCTTTGATGTAATGGTCATATACGGGTTACGTCTGATCACCATAGATAAAATAATCACATAAAGGTAACATTTGGTCACTCATTGATGTAAATGTCCTATAAGGGTTACCTTTCGTCACCCATTGATGAAATGGTCATAAAAGAATTTCTTCTGGTCACCCATTGATGTAATGATCATATAAGGGTTAGATCTGGTCACCCAATGATGCAAATATCATATAAGGTTACCTCTGGTCACCCTTTGATGTAAATGCCATATAAGGGTTACCTCTGATAACCTTTTGACGTAATGGTCTTCCCACTTGACCGGGAAACAGTTCGTCTCGTGATATGGTAATGGTAAGTCACGTGATGAACTGTTTCACCCTTGCTCATTTTGCGTATGTAACAGGAAGGGAGAAAATACAACGAACCAGACCGGGATTCGAACCCGGGCCCCCTAAATCTCTAGTCAGGTGCTCTACCAACTGAGCTATCTGGCCACCGGTGATTGAATCCTGCTGACCGCTACATTCATCCCTCCTTAAATTGTCTTCGCCTCCGAAGGCACAACCCAGATTTTTTTTAACCTTTGGCAGGACTTAATTTCATCTGCAAATCCAGGGGTGGTCAACGGCACCAAATGTAACAGGAAGGGAAAAAATACAACGGACCAGACCAAGATTTGAACCCGGGCCCATTGAATCTCTAGACAGGTACGTGCTCTACCAATTGAGCTATCTGGTCACCGGCTATCGAACCCGGCTGACCGCTACATGTACATGTACCTTTCTCTGCTGATTAAAGTTGGAAAACAGGGGGAAAATGTATAAATTCTCTGTCGTATCGCCAAAACGAACATTATATTCTCTTTTATAGTTTTGTTTTAGATATACATTGTACAGGCCACAAGGGCTAAGCCCGCTTTGGGCCCGAACTCTGATATCATAGATATAGAAAGGGATCTAACTCTGACCCAGATAAAAAAACCCAACTATCCAATCGCTTCAAATGTCTAAAAATAAAAATCAGAAACTAGGTGCGATATGCGTAATTGAATCGATCGACATTTTAACTGCTTGCATGCCAAATTTCAAGCCATATGTTCTTAAAATAACAGACATATACGTCATCGTTCTCTCGATTTCACGTGTTTGTTTTTACTAGGACATTTACCGGTCACCGGGTGGTTTTTCGCCTATGACAGCAGCGAAATTCATACTAATGTGGAAGATTTCGGAGTTATCAACTAAAATTTCACATCAAATATACGCTACATACTTCATTATACTTTAATAAAGTTCCCTATGTTCGCCTTATCTAGGTCGCTTATTTTACAAAACATCAACTCCTGACTATCTGCCATTTTGAGAAACGCAATAAAGAACAGAAATACCTAAGATTTAAAGAAGGAGAAAATGGGAAAATATAATCTAAATGAAATGAAATAAGCAAAAATAGAAAATTAAGAAAGCCAAAAATTAATGTTTAATTTCCTTTTCAGGGTGCAATATCACAACAATAATGTTTTGAAAATTTTTTAAGGCATTGAAGATTTTGGGTATATCGGGTCTTTAATGCTTTCGTTAAAATGACATTATCTTGTCAACAGTTGATGCTGCTGAGGAAAAATGAGTCGTGTAACGTCTGCGCGAAGAACATGATTAAAGTATGAGAAGTAAGTAGCGTATATTTGATGTAAAATTTAATTGATAACTCCAAAATCTTCCACACTAGTCTGAATTTCGCTGCTGTCAGAGGCGAGAAGCCACCTACGAGTAGACCGGTAGATGTCCTAGTGTAAATAAACACGTGAAATCGAGAGAATTTTTCGGAGAGGAATATCTCTCTTATTTTAAGAACATGTGGCTTGAAATTTGGCATGCAAGTAGTTAATACATTAATCTATTCAAGGAGACTGGCGAATTACTCATGTTGCACCTAGTTTCTGATTTTTTAAAGGCATTTGAAGGGAATGGGTAATTTTTATCTGGGTCAGAGTTAGACCCTTTTCTATATTTATGGTATCACAGAGTTCGGGCCCAAAACGGGCTTAGCCCCTGTGGTACAGGCTAAATATGATTATGAGAAACCTATACTCCTATGTAAAAATCTTTTCGTAATAATATCTACGGCCTCTGACAACAGTTTCCCGGGTCTTCGCCACTACCACGGGTCAATAGTTTCCCGTGTAGGCATGAAATATTGGTATACTGTCGGGGGAAAAAACCCTCTCGTTGCACATTTTTTTAAGCCAATGTGCCAAGGAAACAGTAGTCTTAGATATTCTATGGAATTGCTTAGATCAATTATTTAGTACAGGGCCACTAGAACCAATATCTTTATACAGTTATTTTAAATTTAAAGACATGACCTTGAAAATTATGTGAAATTTTAGAAATTGACATTACTCCTAATACGTCTTTTTAAACTCTCAAATGTGATATCATATTTGTTTTTCATAAATCAAGTGCAAAAAGGTCATCTATTTCCATTACTTCTATTTATTTTATCTGTATTGTTAGAAGACATGATTATGTATTTATTTTATGTAAGGATTGAATTTGTTTTGCTTATATCGTGTTGACATCAACAGACAAATCAAGTTTAATTGAACAAATTTAAAGTGCAAAAAGGTCATGTTTAGAACACTGTAATTCAATAACAAGCATTGCAACCCCAGTTTTTCTTTTCAATTTTCAAATTCTCCAACGTAGAAATTAAAAATACACTTCCCAAAAAGTTTACATTACTCCAAATCTTAGACCTGTGCGAACCTCTTTAACACCCCGAAATTTATGTTATAATTTTTTAAGATAACTATATTCTGCTTACATGGGTAATCATGTTGACAAAAGCAGTTTCATGACAAAGATCATATGGATGTTGTAAAATCTAGCTTGATCAAACCTTATGAAAATAAAATTATATGAAAATGTTATGTGTAGTGAATCTGAATTCGTCCTTAGGTCTGTTAAATCATCATACCTAGAAAGACACGTCATCCTTGGTGAAGGTCGTTGCTTCAAATTTCTCAAACATTGCACGATATAAAATATCCATGGGTAATCATATCATAAATGATAATGCAATCGTGATAAAGCAGCAATGTTAAGGCAATCAGAGATTTCGGATTTATGAATACAATGATGGAGCAGAAATTTTTGTTGGAATGTTTTACTTTTAGACCAGTTCAATATTTCACATAGACCCGCTATCATATTACCTAAAAGTTAAATCTTCCCGCGGGCATCCATCATCGGAACCCCACGTGATATGTAAACATGCACAGTTGTTATTTATTCAAAGCTCTGTATTCCAGCAATTTTCAATACTCGGCACTGTTGTGTTGAAATGTAAGATGTTTAAAAGTATTCTTATGTATTTCAAATCAATGCCTTTCAATATCTTTTTTGTTTGCATTATTTTGTTATGCTAATAATAATAATTATATTGTGTATGTCATATTATAAGATCAGAAGGACCCAATTGGAAGTAAGCCACATGGCTTTCATGGGTTATCCTTGGCATAGGCATATACATTAATTTATTTCACTGTGCTCTTAAAGTCAAATAGCTGTTAAAATTTACCCTTCTGTCTTATGTATTTAACAACTTTTGTTTTAACTATGTGTTCCTCTGTGATGTTGTCTTGTATTTATATTGTAATGTGTGCCTATTCCTAAATAAATAAACTAAACTAATGGAGTGGCGGAGACATGGACCAAAACTTATGTACACTCTTCTCGTTAAAACTTCCTAGTAGATAATAAGCAAAATTACCGAACATGGGTTTTATATAATTGCTAGCTAGTTGTTTTTTGGTGTTTTTTTTTTTTTTTTTTTTCCTTTACCAGCTTTTCTATGTGTCAAAGAATATTAATTCGTTAGGCGTTTTGTCAGATTGACAATGAGTTTCTATGCCGCGTTTTCATCCGCATTCGTTCACTTCCGATGTACATGTAATAAGTAAAATTACTGAAGAACTGTTTGTATTGTTAGCTTTCGTACCACGCTTTTTGAATAATCATTCTGCGGGATTGACAATGAACCAATATACCCGTTCTTATCCACAAATTTAAGGGTTGTTGCAAATAGTAGTTACTGTATTATATGTGAAATGTTCGTAACACATTGTTTACATCAAACTATTGTTTCAATATTCTAAATATTCATGAAATCAGATTACTTGAACCTTCCAGATATATCATAACTCATTTTTTTTCTTTATCGCTCATGCATCTGACATAATATATAGGATGAAAATCCAGTAACATGTTCATTGATTTTGTCTTCGATATCTTTACCAGTTGTATTGTTAGTCATTTCCTCATGAATGCGATGCAGATGTGAACAATGTCCCTAGTATTAAAAAAAGTTCTCAGTTAGTGCAGCAGTTATATGACAAAGTGACAACAATCCCCATCCTCCGATCCAATATTAGTGGTATCTAAATAATAAATATCTCTTGGAGGGAGGGAGTGGGCTTGATACTGCAACAACGGTTGGACACCACCCGGGATATTCAAACACAGATATTTCTGGGTACCAGCTAAAATTTTCATGATAAATCTTATCTTCAGCGGATGTGCAAAATGGAAGATTTTTGGATGTTTAATTGATACACTTCAAATTACGCTATACCAGTATTCCGGTCTGAGAAAATTAGCAACGGTTTGAATTCATGTTTGATTTTGTAAATTTATTGATGTTCAGCAGATTTAAAAACAAAACGTGCGCACGCGCACGTACACCACACATGCCAAAAATTGGTTTACATTCAATAGTAGATTGTTAACTGTATATCATCACAGTGAAGCTCGTTCAATCCAGACACCACTGGTTCCATGGAACATATCTTGCTGATTAGACAGCGTTTTAAATTATGAGAATTGTCTCCAAGAGTCCACAAATAAACAAGATTTCGGAATATACACAACATCCGGATTAAGCAAGTAATTGATATTGGTAGTTATCACGGGTATTTAGTGGTATTTGTAATGAAATTCAAGGTAAAAACAGCGAAGGGACAAATGAAATCTCTTAAGTATAAGAGTCCTTATTTTGTATCCCAAGTGTAGCCCCAAAACAATATTCCGGTTTCTTCTGTATAGAACCGACATATTGATCTACAATTATCTTCATATGTGTCCGAGAGTTTAGTTCAGGGTTGTAAACGCCCAAACAATAATCGGATTTGTCTACAGGGCTCTAAAGAGGACGGATGGTCAATAGGTCATTAAACAGGACGGATTGGTCAAAAGGTATCTATAAAGGACGGATTGGTCAAAAGGTCACCAAGAAAAACCACGCACCCTAGAAGTGCAGCAGACATTTCATGTTCAGTATGTTTCATTTCTGCAGAAAGCGTCATCACTGCAGAATATTTAATTATCTAACCGTAAAGAAATTTACAATGCCGCCTATCAGGAAAGTATAGGTCAATGTGCAGCATCTGAAACCTTCTAGTGCATCTCCACATAATACAAAAAGATTATTTTTACTCTCCCTTAATATCAATGACAAGAAAATGTGACGGGCGGAGTCGAAGAGACAGACGAACAAACGTGGATAACAATATAATCGAACCTTTTTTTTAATGCGGGTATTCATTATATGTATACATGTATATGATCACCCCAATACTTCAGTGTAGTTGATATGTTGCGATTCCAGAAATAAAGCTGTCGAGGCGATACTGAACGATGCATTAGCATTTTTATTGCAAGATAAATTCTCATATACATGTTCAATTGGAATCAAATTCAACAAGAGGCCCATGGTCAGTAGTGCTCACATAATGTTCTTTGCCCATACAAAGGTAAGCGCAGTGGTGACCGGGAGGTCGTGAGTTCGAGCCCTAACTATCATGTTTTCGCCGCATCAAACCAAAGACGGTAAAATAGGAAGTAAAATTGCTTGGCATTTAGAAATGAATACCACAGGCCCTGCGGATAAAACTTTAAAAGTTCTGGCAGGTGTTGCCACATCAATGCTCCCTCTCTGCTAAGGCTGTGAGCGCCACATTTTTATCACTCTGTCCACAGCTGGTGACACCTCCACGGTGGTGAATCGCGTGACTTTGGCATGACCTATTTAATTACCCGGGAAAATGACGAAGAAATGGTGGTTGGAAAGTTTTTGACTGAAAACAAAACACCGTGTCAATGTTTTCTGCTACCATTTTAGTAAAGATTTGTTTCTGAGAAAATCCTTCAAATGTTGATAGAAATTATGTGACAGTTCGTTATTGATAAAGGTGCTACTTATTCGTTTGAATTTTCCTTTGTGTTGATTTCGTCGTCATTTTTCCAGGTAGTAGGTCATGCCAAAGTCACGTGATTCGCCACCGTGATATCAGTACGAGTGAACAATTCTAGATGGGACGTAAAACAACAAGGTCGAGACTTATATAACCTTTACCTTTGATATCTGACCTTGACATGACTACATCATTAACATCTGGTGTCCTTGGCATATAATCTGGTAATCTATACAACCTTCACCTTGACAATTCCATTGACCCAATACGAAAACACTATCTCATCTTCGCAAGCCAAGGACTTTCGCTCCAGAGACCCAGACAAACAACATGTTCCTATATTCGATCTTGGAGCCAAAACAATTTTTGTGCATACTAGTATAACAATGGTCATAAAAGGTACAACATGGAGACACATCCTTTAGGAGTTTGCTGCAAGTTTACACGTAGGAGATCAATACTCCTTAAGCATAATTAGACTAAAACAAAAAGAAACATTCCTGCATTTTATTAACAGATTTATTCCAAGTGCTTCACAAAAATTCCTATCAGTTCTACATAGAAACGACACTGAGAGCGTCATTCAATCCTATATAGTGAACGTCATTTGGTGTGGAGAATTTTTGATCGTCATGAAAAAGCAAAAATTTAATCGGCCCCAACATACAGAGCGTCATTTGAATTATAAATTTTTGCTGCAACATCTGTTTCAGAAAATATACACCTTGTTAGCAAGAACCTAGGTTTAAAAACATTGAAAAGACAATAAAACAAACAACAATACACGAATATTAACTACATTTTTTAAAAAAAGTGATTTGCCTCAGTGCTGCAGTCAGCACGTCATCACAAAGCACACAGGTGTTAACACAAACTTATCAATTAAAAATGTTGATAACAGCGTTGGGTTTCTTTAAAATCTAGTAGTCCACGGCAGGGCAACTCAACATCGGCACGAGCATTTTGCGTCATTCTTAAATTACCCAGGGAGCGTGGAATCGTGTCCACAACACTACATCAAGCAATTTCCCGCGTCGGTCCGTGCACAACGAACGTCATTGCGAGTCTTCATAAACAATTAATCTAAAAACAATTAATTCATAAACAATATATATAGTAAAAATCACCATGAAAATGCAACAGGTTTGATAGTGTCTACAATACCGGAAATTTTATGCACACAATGAACCTTTTGTTTCCTGACAATGTATACAAGGTGAAGATTTTGGCATTGATAAAATATTTGTGTAAAGTATTGAGCAGGTACGTATATAAATAGTAAATCGATAGGTTATTTTCCGAATAAGCATGCAATGACCCAATGATACAGTGGCCCACATACTGACCTAGCGCTCTGTTAGGTTGTAAACAATGTCATAAAATCAAAACACATTACGGTAATAGGATTAAATGTACATGAATACTTCTGGTGTAAGACTAGCTATAATCAAAACAACAACAAAAAACCTTCTCATTTGTCAACATAACGATAAATATAGTTAAGTAAAACAGTAAAAAAAAAAAAATCCACCCCTTTGAATAAACACTGATTAAAAACATTCAGGTTTTTTTCCATCATAAATAATCTAGAGAGTTCATCGACATTTTACAGATGTTATTTACAATCTTGTAAATTACATGTCACCAATTAACTTAAACGATAACATTTCCTTAACATTCAACCGTATACTGTTAAAACTTATCCACAGGAAATCTGTAACCAACAAACATGTGAGAATAAGGCTTGAATCTGACAACTAAGGACGCTTACTTACAGAAAAATATTTTAAAAATGTACTTTCATATCCCACAGTCCGGCAACGAGCAATGCATGTTTTCTGGCAAAACCTATATCATGGGATGCTACAATCTTATATCAGTATTAAAAGTTATAATATAAATTGCTTAGTATAATAAATCATTAAATTTACCAATTAAAGCAATGGGCATTTTTCCTACCCCTATGTTTTCTCTGTAAAACGGAACAGGTTGTTTGTGTTAATAATGCTGTCTTAAAGGTGTGCGAGATTTACATACAATGTATCATTACAATAATCACCTTTTCCTCAATGATAACGAATGGATGACAAAATACCAATGCTCGTGTGTAGCATTTCATCACTTTATAATGAAACGATGTTCAAACCATTTTTTTTTTTTTTTTTTGCCTATTAATAATCGCTCGTTTGTCTTTTTGCGTTGATGGGGGGTAATTTATAGAAATCACGACAGCTGTGGGCGACTCTGTATGCATGGAACGGCTCCGGCAGGCAGGTGACATTGAGAAAAATCCGCAAAGAAAATATTCTAAAATAAGCAACACTACATATTTATCACAGCGGGTTAAGAGCATTTAGTAGGAGAGTCGGCTTTGAACGAATGAATTGCACTGCTTATACATGTTAAATCGCGAATAAAAATTTTCCATTAAATAAAAGCAAGAGAGTTTAGACTGATAAATATCTCACATAATGACACGGAAAACAGCAAATGTATCGCGGAAAACCACATTCTTGTAAAACAATGAATAAATATATAAATATAATACTGGATTCTTTTCAGAAACTGAGACAATTTTGGCGTAGATGTGGCACTGTTTTAGATGAAGAATTAAATTTTTCTCATCTCTTTCCTTCTGATCCAAATTCAATATTTGATTGTCTCCCTCCCGCCGATCCTCTTCAAGCTCTGATCACATCTATCTTCACAGTTTCTTCATATTTTCCCAGAAATTCCCGATTGAATCCATCTTCCTTCTTTTCCCGGAATTTTAGACACTACCACTCACTGTTATTTTCTCATGTTAGTACATTTTCTTAGCTTCTTTGTAGCGACGTTCGTACTCCACAAGTGCCTTTGTCTTTACTCCCCCTGCTTTCATGAAGGGACAAAAAGTGTTAAACAATTTATCCCAATGGTTGAAAAATGGCTGAAAGTTGGTCATGGGCTTCAAGTGATGCATATCATGTTTCGGGGCACCACCTATCACTCCGAATGGTTCCCAGTTGTGGATACAGAAAGGGAACTCGTACCCAATATGCGCCTCTACACTCACCACGATGCTTAACAGCATGTAACTCCAGGTGGTCAACGGGTGGCATTGAAGAAACCAGGAGTTGGTGGTGGTCAGAAAGCCGACGGTGACCAGTTCCCATGGGTGGAGGTACTGCGTCACCCACACAAACGGACTGTTGTACCGATGGTGTACGGAGTGGATATGCTTGTACAGGAAACGTACCTTGTGGTGGGTACTGTGCCATATATAGTACTGGAAGTCGAAGATGACCAGACTGGCGATTTGATGCCAGATAAATTCCCCTAGAGTGGGGGCAAGGTGTGGCAAAGGGGTGGGCGGGGCCCAAATCCACTGGCCGATCGCGGCAGGGAGGACAAAGAGCACGTGGTTCCAGAAAGTTAACTGCAGAGTGTCGTAAATTTGCGAGAATGTAACTTCTTTATCCGGCTGAATTTTGTATTTATGAATCCATGGCAACCGTTCTCCGAGAATATCAGCAATCATGAAAGGCGTGCAGAATGAGAAATAAAATCCCACGGAGAGAAGAACCGGGAAGAGAGGGGATGCTAAGAATTCCTCCCTGCCAATTCGTAAATCCCAAATGTACTGGAGAATCCGGTGGTTGGATTTCGCGGTATAATTTCCAATGAGCGCACTGCTTAGAAGATCTGATGTATTCCAGAGCCCCCGGCCGAGTTCAACCAGGTTTACCGACGACATCCTCTAAGTTAGTCTATGAGTTTCACAGGCAATTTCTTCTTTAATCCCCTGTATGTATTTTTCTTAATAAGTACATAACATAACCCCTCTCTCTCCCGGTTTTTCAAGTCGCCGATCGTTTATATATTCCTTGCTCGCCTTTCCTTTCCGCTGTTATTGATAAAAATAATCCCGCCGTCAGAGGCCCACGAAGGGGATGTTAGATTTTTATCTGGAGTGGATTTTAACCGACCCCAGCTTTTTATGTTTCTCTGTTCAAATGTAACTGGATAGAGTACTTACAACAACATCGGGCTGCCTGGACAATTTTACACTGTAAATAGATATAAGATTAATCTTAAATAGGTCTATAGAGAATCTAATTAATACATGTATTATGAAGAAACGTGTTTACTCCACTTCATATAATATAACAATATAAATGTGTACTGCATTAAGACGGGGGTATAAAATCGATATGATAAACAATCTTTGGTCTACAAAATGTATTAAATTTTGCTTGTATAGAACTGTAGGTTGTGGTTACATAAATAGAGAGTTTATCATTCTTCTTAATTAGAATTTGTTGGATCTGGGCGAGGACGTGCATAGAGCTACTTAAACACCTTCGGTCAATTAAAAAAAAAAAAGTTATGAAACAATCAAGTAAACAGGAAATAGTAACCTAAAAGTTAATCAAGGTATGATGGCGGTGATGTGTCTACCTAGTGGCCGAGTTGTAGCGATACAGAAGTTATCTTTTTGACAGTAATAAATCTTGCTACAGAACTATGGCTCTCCCAAGTTAAAATCAGAACTATCCCTTTTTTTCTCTCTCTCCCAGAAACCTACAATTCTCTATCTATAATAAATCTAAAATACATGAACCGGATAAAAGGAGATGTAGTTATCAAACTGCCTATATATCCTTTCCCCCCGGGAGATCAAAATCTAAGAGGTCATGCTTCAAAATAGCTCAGATTCTAAACTATTGTATTTCATGATGGGACATTGAGGGTACTTGTTACAGTATTCCTGAAGGGAAAAAACGAAAACAGAAATTACCACGGGTAATCCCTTTTATACGAAACAGCTGATTTCATTTAATTTCGGGGAAATTATATACTATTTTGTTCACCATACTTCAACAGCAACTCGATTTGCGAATAAGGCCTTCATTACTTCAAAAATCCGAATAATGCACGGATCAGGGATTTTTCGGTGGGTGGGTGTCGGCCTTTTGAAAAACCGTAAAATTGAAAAACACGCAAAAGGTTTATCCTCATGGGGATGGGGTCAATCAATGCATACATTTTATTCATCGGGTCAAACTTTACAAAAGCGGAGAGGGTGCAACGAGCTGCTAAATCAAATTTTGCATGTAATGTAAATAACGATGTTTGCATGAAGAAATAGTAAAAGTACCGGGAAAATTTTAAAGAAGTTAGCCGCTGCTCCTGAGCTTTTGAGCACAACTGCGCCGGATGCTACAACTAGGTATTTACTGGTTCAATACCGATCCCATTGTGCAAACATATTACACATCTATTACTGAACCCTATCCAGTTGAAAAAAATTGTGTAAATTCAAATTTTGAAAGGGTTTTACAGGGACTATATTTTGTGGCGGAAGGATTGATTAATCAAAAAGTTCTAAATCTGAGTGATATTACAGTTTCCGTTTCATCCAATATATCTCCTTTTTTTATTCTCCATACTGTATTTCAGTTTTATAATTCATGATACAAGTAGCTGAGACTTGGAACTAGTTAAAATGTTTTCATTTATTAATTTTGTTGATATATTTTTCCAAACAACACCGATTCTTAAAAAAGGTTTAAATTAATTTGCTGAATTTTTTTTTTTTTTTTTTAATTCAATATTTTCGCCAATAATTTAAAAATTTGTCTCCAACGCCCGTCGTTTTAAGGGAGTACACCAGAGAAATTTGATATGGATGAAAAGTGGAGGATATGAACAACAATATTTTGAAATTGAAAACTTTCAAATTTACTTTATTTAGTCAAAATATGCAGTTTTAGTAGAAAGCGATTTGAAAATTTGTTAAACCTCTGCTGGACTTGAACCCGCAATCTACACTTCAGTAGTCGACGTGCTTACCTACTGAGCTACTCAGCAAGGCGATGGATTTTAAAATGAATAGACAAATATTGCTGATATAAATTTATATTTTCATCCAAGTTTTTAAAGGAAGTCAGCCTTATGACGATGTAGAGTACCTCCATAAGTTCCATTTTAAATTTTAAGATAAGACCTTGAAAATTATGTGAAATTTTAGAAATTGACATTACTCCTAATATGACCTTTTAGCCTAAACTCTCAAATCTGATATCATAATTTTTTTCGTATTTCAAGTGCGAAAAGGTCATTATTTATTTCCATTACTAGTATTCAACTTTTTTTTATCAGTAGTGTTAGAAGACATGATTATGTATCTATTTTATGTAATAATTGATTTCTGTTCCTTATATTGTGTTGACACCAACAGACAAATCAAGTTTATTTGAATAAATTTTAAGTGCAAAAAAATCATGTTTAGAACACTGCAGCTCAATAACAAGCGTTGCGACCCCAGTTTTTCTCCAAATCTCAGGTACGAACCTCTTTAAAAGACGATTTAGTGTGCCTCCTTCCTCCCGTGACCGTGAATCTCTTGCTACATGTACGTGCCTCACTCAGCCAGACTTCTATGAAATAGCCTTCGGTTTCCCTGTGTACACTAATTTCTGATAATGAATGAAGTAGTGACAATATATATAATACATTTAAAGTACATCATGGAGGGAGTTGGCAAACTCAGAAACTGCAAACCCGAGAGCATGTAGGCGAAGTATTCTCTTTAGAGAAGTCGAGAGGCATAGCCTTCATCGACGAAGACTATGCCTCTCGATTTCTCTAAAGAGAATAGCAGGCGAAGCTGAAGGAAACAGGCTTGCTCAAGGAAAACAGGAATTTTGCTGAGTCCCTCAATGATTATAATTTAACTGTTTTACCGATACAAACATTAAAACCAGAATAAAACTTGATACAATGTTTAAAACCTGGAATTTGCGGGATCTACTCGCCATGATTGTTGTCGTTTGATACTGTAAACTGGTTCTTACACGGGGACCAATACACGTATCAACACTTCGCCGCGAGTTACGTCCCTTTGCGGGGTCAACCAAAGGTCAATCGGTGAAAATTTCCTTCTTCAAATGTAAGATGTTATTACTTTGAATTTTAGCCAATTACCAAGTTTTCATACAAGTTAATGGGTTGCCCCAATCTGGGGCATATTGTAGTTGACTGCAATTGATGGAAAAATAACAGATATCAAAGCTACAGAGAGGAAAATTACAAAGGCCAACGTAGGGAAATACGATTTTTATCCGGGAGATGGCGGAGAAGGGACGTAACTTTCGCGAAGTGTTGATACGTGTATTAACTTCCGTCGTTTGCACATGTCTGTGCTTTTTGTAGGGAATCATTTTTTTTTTTTTTTGGACAACTTTTATTTTGTGTTACATTTACCAACCCCATCCCAGACCCCACTATTTTGATTGCAGGATTGAATTAACGACACGAATGCAAGGTTGAGAAACGAAGACACCCCCCCCTCTCTCTCTCTATATACGATTTTTGGGGAAAGGGACATAAATCTAGTGGTTTTCTTTTTCTATTTTATTTGACATGTGAAGAATTTTGTACAGTCCTCCTCCCGACAACCCCCCCCCCTCCCCCTTTTCCCATTTGAAAATCGTTGCCAATGAGTACTGTTGTGTACTGTATGTGATACAGTCTGATTATTCTTTAAAAACCAGACTTTCACCCCCCCCCCTTTTTTTTTTGTAGGACATCCCCATTTAGTCGCCTCTTACAACAATCAAAGCAAGGGGTACTGAGGATTTATTCTAACCCGGATCCCCTCGGGAATGGGGATGTTTTGTATCGGCTTGTAACAGTTGATTTAGGCATGTGAAGTATACTAAGTGTGTTTTTTGTTGTTTTGTTGGTATTGTATTATTATTTTGGGTGGAGGTTGGTATTTCTGTTATGAAATAATTGGGGATTCGGGTTAGAATAGGTCCTCAGGATCCCCTTGCTTGTCGTAAGAGGCGGCTAAATGGGGCAGTTCTTCGGATGAGACCGCTAAAACCGAGGTCCCGTGTCACAGCAGGTGTGGCACGATAAAGAGCCCTCCCTGCTCAATGACCATAAGCGCCGAGCCATTTGAGCGGAGTCTGCAATCAACATATGACACCCCCATACCCATGATGAATATTGAGTATATCCATTGCATATAATTATAAACATTATATTTGTACACCTAACATTATAGCAATGTACTGGAACTCAGTCCTGTGTAGTATCGTGATTTGATTAATATATGTTGAGTGTTATGGCCGTTTGGGCCCTAACTTGAAATAAATCATATATCTATCAGATTTTATTTTGATTGGGTTTATGTTTCCAGTATTAAATGTATGATAAGTGTTACAGTATTTTTTTGTTTTTATGTATTTAAATGCTGCCACCTTGAAAAGATTCAGAGGATAGTCGAATTAAAAGAAATCAATTGTGTGTAAACAATCCTTTTGCACAAATACAAGATGAAGTGTTTGCCGATATCTTGTGAGAAATTATGATTCAGGGAAAATATTCTTAGGGATGACGATTTATTTAATCCGTGCATGTGTAAATGTTGCTAACTAGGTATGCAAAAAACTTTTGTGACGTTCTTCTGGATTTTTCAAGTACATGTAAAAGTAATAACATTTAAATCGAGCGATTACAGGAACATCAGATTTTTATGATATCTTCTCGTGTGATTTGCAAGAAAGATGCATAAAGGGTAAAAAACAGCAGAAGAAATTCCTCTCAGAAAAGCAGTCACACATGGCGACGCGCAGCATCAAGATTCTTCTCCACAAAGATAGTATTACTAAGATCTGGCAGGAACCCAAACAAGTTTGTGACCTACTGTGGAATCATTAGAATTCGTGGTGGCTCAATTTTCGTGGAATTCGTGGGTACCCCTCACCCACGAATTTTACATCTTCAACGAATACATTCCAGAGTTATCTTTCTTACAAATACATAAATCGACGAAGTTACGTCCCCACGAACCCGTAAAAATTCAGCAATCCACGAAATTTGGCCCCCACGAATTTGAATGATTCTACAGTATTTGATGACTTTGTCAATGCAGTTATTCAAATAGGAATAAATGTGACTTTTTATTGATTTTGTTAAACGTAGCATAAATACCATCGGGGAAAATACCAATCTTCCTGCTGGAAATTTAGATTTCATTCATACTGACGTCGAAAAACAAATTTCCAATCCGAACAACAAAATATCTGCTGATGTCGATATCTGCACGACTGAGCACCAGTGATATCGATATCAAGCAGTCATCTTTGTAATTTAGTAACCATGAACTGCGTATGATAAATCTTTAAATCAATCCAAGCTATTACTAAATAAGTTCATGTTACAGAGTTTTCAATAGTCTCGTTCGAAGTCAGCCTTTCGCAAATTCAATGGTCGTTATAACGACCTTATTTGCAAATACAACCTCTCGTTAGATGGAATGCTGTCTGACGAGTTTCATGCAATTTCTTAAACCGTTCTTTACATACTGGTTTTGACAAGGGATTACACCGTCTACCTAATCCATATGTAGAGCTCACGATGGGTGTGATCGGTCAACGGGGGATGCTTACTCCTAGGCACCTGATCTAAAAAGGTTTTCAGACTCTGTTCTAAGAATTTTACTAGTAATTCAACCAATGCATTGTGGCCATAGATGTCAAACCACACTACTGATAAAAAAAACTTCTACAAGATTGTAAAATGGCTCTAGACCACAATGTACACGGGACAGCTATTTAGATGGGCCCTTCCAAAGCAATACAGGGCTCCAATCGGGACTTGATCTTTTTGTAATAAAAATCAAATTTGTGTACTCAAAATTGAATCATATTATAACAAAATCATTTTTGTCTTACAAAAATATGTTATACACACTTCTTTTTATGATAACTTCATTTTTGTAATGACAAAATTAAACTTTGTTATACAAAATTATCGTTCACTCAGTGGACAGAAATCATTTTTGTCTTTGACAAAATTCATTTTTGTCAATTGGGTATTCAAAAATAAAACTTTTTGCATACAAAATTTACTTTTGTTACCTAATTTGCAAATTAGATTTCAAAAGTCAATTTTGTGAGACAAAATTGAATTTGTTCACAAAATGTTGATTTCGAGACGCCAAATGAGACTAGCGATGCTGTACCCATTTTGTGTCAACAAAACTGAGTTTTGTTAGACAAAAGTGAAAATTGAACACTAAAATTCAATTTTGTGTCAAAAAGTAAATTTTGCTTAACAGAATTAAATTTTGTATGCAAATTAGTTTACAGAATCCAATATGGATATGCAAAAGAAAACTCATCACAAAAGCAAGAAAAATACTAAACACCATGGTGTCCTCAATACGTGACATCTCTGACGAAGACGTTAATATAGACAGGTTACACGAGTTGCTAGATCAATCCAGCAGTTTGCAAATGACAACACTTCAATGTTTGTACTAAAGCAATCCACAGACAAATGGATTTTTTTAAAAACCAACAAGAATACCATTCTCTGTATAACACGTGATTCTAGACATCTGTAACAAGTGATCATAAACATCTGTAACACGTGATTCTAGACAGCTGTAACACGTGATTCTAGACAGCTGTAACACGTGATTATAGACAGCTGTAACACGTGATTACAGACATCTGTAACACGTAATTATAGACATCTGTAACACGTGATTCTAGACATCTGTAACACGTGATTCTAGACATCTGTAACACGTGATTCTAGACAGCTGTAACACGTGATTATAGACATCTGTAACACGTGATTACAGACATCTGTAACACGTAATTATAGACATCTGTAACACGTGATTCTAGACATCTGTAACACGTGATTCTAGACATCTCTAACACGTGATTCTAGACATCTGTAACACGTGATTCTAGACAGCTGTAACACGTGATTCTAGACATCTGTAACACGTGATTACAGACATCTGTAACACGTAATTATAGACATCTGTAACACGTGAGTATAGACAGCTGTAACACGTGATTCTAGACAGCTGTAACACGTGATTCTAGACAGCTGTAACACGTGATTATAGACAACTGTAACACGTGATTATAGACTGCTGTAACACGTGATTATAGACTGCTGTAACACGTGATTCTAGACAGCTGTCACACGTGATTATAGTCATAAATTGTTTAACTGTGGTCTTGAACACGGCAGCAGTGACAAGTGTTTAAAATGAAAGTGTAGATGTCATCATGATGCTTCCTTCACGTTTTATCAGATAACACAAATTCAGCAATGGTGACCAGTCCACAAGTGGACGAAGAATTTCCCAACCAAAAATAACACATTACCAAAATTATACATGACCAAAAATAGCACATGGCTAAAAATTACATACACGACCACAAAAAGCCAATGTGCAGATATAGAGCACTGATTTCTAAATTTAACTATCTAAGCACTAAAACTGTCAATAATGATCATGCTAATTACTCAGGCTAAATGTTTACAGACAAATGAACTAAAGATCAGGTAATCATGATAGACAATTTAGTATTTACAAAAAGAATTCATACAATAAATGTTTATTAAATTACATTTTAGATAATATTACATTCCACTGTATCACATATTTGCTTCTAAAATTTATTTGTGAAGAATAAACCTTTGTTTTAAACAGATTAATTTGAAGCAATCTGTAAGTGACCCATTATTCGACTGGTTTCAGTATTGCATTATAACCAGGCTGTTACAGTAATCTAATTATTCACATTATCAACATCATATAATCTATATACAGATGTTTATCTTCTGCAACATCATTAACATAAATTAAAAACAAAATGTTTTTGTGAAACACTGATGCCCCCGGATTACAAGACAGTGGAACTCATTCTAATGAATAATTCTCAAAGTTGGTCAGAAGTCAATTTCAAGATCACAAGGGCAAAAAATTTGGTACCAATGGAAGGGTCTTCTCACAAGAAATGGACATGCTAAATATAAAAGCAGTGCCTTACGGTTTAAGATATATGGCTGATTTTAATTTTCTAAAAGTATGTCAAATGTCAATGTAAAGGTCATCAAGTCAAGGATTTTGGTACCAATGGAAAGGTCTTGCCACAAGGAATACACGTGCCAAATATGAAAGTTGTACCTTTTATGTTGTAAAAGATATGAGTAAAGTTAAAGTTTTTCTAATTTCCAAAAAACTACGTCAATAGTGGAGGTCACAGGGTCAACAAATCTGGTATTGTTGGAAATTTTTTCTCACAAGAAATGCATATGCCTAATATAAAAACAGTACCTGTTACGATTTGAAAAATAACCATGGTTTATATTCGAATTTTCTGAAAATAAGTTAAAGGTCAATGTTAAGGTCATTAGATCAATGATAAACATACCAAATATGAAAGGTCTAGCTACCGTTTATGATGTAAAAGATATGACGAAGGTTAAGTTTGTTTTGGTAACATACAGATAGGCAGGTCAAAACTGTATATCCCTTTGATTCCGGGGGTATAATAAAAAAGGCTTTAAAGTAGATCCTTGGAGAACACCTGCATTGGTGTTTTTATTCTTAAATAAACCTTGTTCTTACACTTAGGTAAGTATCTTTGAGAGCTATTTCACTAATAATCATGAAACTGTAAAGCAACACTGTCTGACTGTACATAGGCGAGCTTCCGGGGGCTTCGCCCCCTGGGTCCCCACCAGGGCTTTGCCCTGGATTCACTGGGGGCCTCAAGGCAGCCAGGCCCCCAGACCCCCTGCCTCATAAAGTTGCATCCCACTAACCAAATTCCAAACCTAGTACTGCTTAACAATACTGATCTGTTTACATGGATTATGTCAAATGAAGATCCTGAGTTTGCTGTTTTATCATGCCAATATTTAATTGTAAATTTCAATACAAGAAAACAACATACATGTGCAATATAGTTATGTGCATGTATAAGATGCAAGTTGATTACTGCAACATAGTAACTATGTTTGTGCTATATGAATATGTGTTTTGTGTGTTTATTATGCATTGATAAATGTGATGGCTAACTCTCTGTTCATCATGCAGTGCAATTGTCTTTGTTTTCCTTTAATGTCATGTGCTTCTGTGATTTTGGACTTTGTCAATGTACATCATTATGCTCCTCTGGGGGCCCAAATTGGTTGAATAAATATTCTATTCTATTCTACTAACCGCAATTCCTGGATCCGACATGTACTGTGTAATTATAAAGAAAATAGTACGGACAAACTCTAAACGCATAACAGAAATCATCATATAATGTAAGTATGCGTTCACTGTCATTCTAGATTCAAATAAAATGTAAGGATTACACTAGAAAGCATATTTCCTAACAATTTCAACATTGCGGCGAAGTAGGTCGCGGAGTTCGTGGAATGTATATATCCATATGTGGACAGACGACATTAAAAAAAACCTGAATGTAACGAGATTGAAACAAAATGTGCCTTCTTAGTTGTAAATGACAAGCAATGGATTTCAATAGAGATTAAGCGGAAAACACACAATGAATGTAAATACTGTAAAATGAAATGACAAATAGCCAGTTTGATGCTTAAGTTGTAAACATGTATGACAACAACATCACTTTACTGACACTTCCGGCAAGTCCAATGGCCCCACTCTTAATTTCATTCATTTTGCGAGTTTTTGAGATTGATCAGTGTTCGTTATCTTCACCTTTTCATTGCTGCATTTGTGATGTCGCAGAATTAATCTAAGGGTCCGATCAAAATTGATATTTCCACTTCTTTGATAAGGGATAAGATTGAAAGAACTACCCACGCTAACTCTGGATTCCCGCCTACATTTTCAACTCGTATATCTTAAAAAGCTTTGCAATCTTGCTAATGATGTTTTTTTTTTAAATGCAAGGTAGAATCCATTACTAATTGATTATCAACTTTAATACCAATGTTGATTAATTAAATGCTCTTAATTTCAACTCCTTTTGAGTAGGGGTAGAAAAAAAATATTCTTTGAAAACGGGTTTTAAAACGTCATATGTATTTTTTAAAAATTATTGATAGCTATAAATAACCATTCAATGTGTTAAATTACTTTATATTATTGAGTAAAAAATGGTTGATCCTCATTTCTCATACTTTATCTTCATTTGCAATTGATATCAAAGTGAATATTTTCGCTGTGTTTTCGTCTGTAAACAGATCCCCCCCCCCCTCCCCCGTGAAACAACAACAGTTTTGGTATAAATTTGCGAAATGACAATTTATGATACCTGTTTCACAGGGGGGGGGGGGGGGTGCTTTAAAAATATTTTCCGTTATCCATTGATTCCTATAGTGAAATATCAAGGGGCTACGCCCGTTCGAGCCCGAACTCTGGCCCAAAACGGGCTTTGCCCCTGTGTAAAATACTCGATTTAAACCCAAATCATTGAGCTATCTCTCTTTGTTTTACAAACAAAACACTTTTATGGAAATTCATATAAATATCTATATTGACATAAAAAAAATCATTTAAAAGTAAACTTTTAAAAATTGATCATAAGGTAGGCGGCGAAAAAATACTATTGTTCGCAGTTCTTTATTTCATTCATGCAGTTTGTAAATAGGATGGAGAAACATTCAAAGTTACGGAACATTTTCTCGTAGATATACACTGTCTTCTGCGTCTTTAATAATTGATATTCAAAGAAAAGGTGAATATAACGAACAGTGATCAATTTCATTACTCCTATAAAGGTGAAGATAACGAACAGTGATCAATCTCATTACTCCTATAAAGGTGAAGATAACGAACAGTGATCAATCTCAATCTAATTAAAATCTGATCCTAAGATTCGCTCACAATCGCTACAATAGTACTTATGCAGAGTATACGGCGCGGATCTAACAAGTCGGATTTTAATTAGATTGTAACCAATCTCATAATTCCTATAAAGGTGAAGATAACGAACAGTGATCAATCTCATAACTCCTATATAGGTGAAGATAACGAACAATGATCAATCTCATAACTCCTATAAAGAATACACAAAATTATGAGTAGGGTAAAAACGGACCCCTGGACATACTTGTACCAGAAGTGAGATCAGGTGCCTAGAAAGAGTAAGAACCCCCTGTTGACCGGCCACACTCGCCATGAGACCAATCACTCAAAGATATGAAAGAAGACACAAAAGTGTATTGATACATACCTAACTTTATATGTACATGTGGTGGCCACGCCAGTGAGTTGGTTCTGCAGATCGCGAGTTTATATAATACGTGCAGTAAGAAACAAATCTTTCAGTTTTTAAATTTTATATTCAGTAAGTATGTATAGTTTTAGGATCTGTATTTAAAAATAAAAAAGGATGGATGACGTAGAATCTAGATAGCTGTATGAATGAAATCTATATACATGTAGGATATGTTTCCGGATGTCGGAAAGGGGTTCAGCTAGTATGTAAATACTTCACATTTTCCATACAATCATAAACTTGGTGATTAAGATTAAGAAAGAAACAAGAATACATACAAATCGATACACATTGTAGGTATATTAATAATGTTGACCTGGCCTGATAATACTTTCATTTTGTAGATTGCTTAACAGTTTTCAATAGACATTGAATACTTCAATTAAATGATAAAATGATAAAAAGCAAACTACATCTATGTCCGATGTCAAGGAACATTGAAATACGTACATACGTATATAAATTAGACCCCATTTTATAGTTGCATGACTTTGTGTTCAAAATAATCAAAGTCACGTGACAGAATTTGTAATTATCTCTCCTTCGACCTGATAGAATACTTGTTATCACAAAGAGAGATCACCCCACTCGTTCAAAACTCCAAAGTTTGTACACATTGAAACGATGATAATGCATAATTGTATAATGTTCAAATATTTATCAAAATAAATAACCGGGTTAGTGTACTCAAAACTGTTCAATACGTAGATGTTTATAAATATACAAAATCCACGTGCCCTTCTTTGTTAGAGAGAGCTCACTATTGATTTATGCATGCTACAGATAACTCGCTTAAAATTCAATAAAAATTAAGATAATTTCATTCAAACTTTGTATATATATATATATATATATATATATATATATATATATATATATATATATATGCATATACATATATATATATATTATATATATACATGTATACATATATATAATTGATTTAAAGTTTTCATTTGTCATGCAGTACTTGAGTAATTATTATCTAAGGTATTCTATATTTCATTTCTAATAAATGAATGGTATGATTTTGGTAACCATGCTATCAGTCTAAAGGGTTTATCAAAAGAAAATAACCAACCATAGGAATTTACAATTTTTTTTATTTCATCATAATTTATTTCACCTTCAATTTTACATACAAATCAATGGAAAAAGCATGTTTTATTAAAATGACTTTTACAAGAAATTGTATTTTCATAAAAATCTCTCGGGAAAAGAAATACATAGAACTTCTGTTTATAAAGATATGAAATGAAATTAATCATTCAGACAAGGGTGGGTAACTCTTACAATAAAGTTCAAGTGCAAAAAGGTTGGCTTCTAATCATTTACAAGTTATATGAATTTGAATTATTTCATTTTCATCATTATTTAACAATAAACATTTATCTTGATTTAAGTCATCCAAAATTGTTCAATCTCCTTTTGTTATACATTGAATACCTTAATAAGGTCGTTGTCAACGCAGATTAATATCTAGAGATGATTTAGACAATAAGAGATTTTCACTTATACACTTATAATAGTGTCACTCCTCCTTAAAGAAATTGATTTAAGAGAGAGAGAGAGAGAGAGAGAGAGAGAGAGAGAGAGAGAGAGAGAGAGAGCAAAAATGATTTCATTTCAATGTGGCATTTCTTTTATCAAACTAATTTTTACTCAAAACTTTGATTTAGAATAGCTTTAAAATTCTGCTTTTACCAACCCTTCTTCCTGATGCAGTAATGTATACTATATTTATTTCATAGATCCACCATAAAAATAATCCTCATCGACTCGTATAACTCACAGTATTCGATAGTTTTTCGCGATCATTTACGGTTAATTCCTTTTTTGTCCTGGTGGAATTTTGGAGCTACAATATAATTTAATTAAATCGAAGTTTTGAGTAAAAATTCGTTTAATTCCTTGTGTTAACACATTTATATTTGATATAACTACATCACAATATATAAAGGGATAAGTTGTTTTCAATATTCAAATATAACATATTGATGAAGCAGAATTCCTTTAACACCTACATATGGTGTTTATATGTTTCACCTATGGTAACATACCAGTAGTTGATGTCGTAGTAATCTTACAGGCATTTCAACAGTCTCAATATTGCAGGCATTTCAACAGTCTCAATTAATATTGCAGGCATTTCAACAGTCTCAATTAATATTGCAGGCATTTCAACAGTCTCAATTAATATTGCAGGCATTTCAACAGTCTCAATTAATATTACAGGCATTTCAACAGTCTCAATTAATATTATAGGCATTTTAACAGTCTCAATTAAAGTAATGTTACAGGGATTTCAACAGTCTCAATTAATATTACAGGGATTTCAACAGTCTCAATTAAAGTAATGTTGCAGGGGTTTCAACAATCTCAATTAATGTTACAGGCATTTTAACAGTCTCAATTAAAGCAATGTTACAGGGATTTCAACAGTCTCAATTAATATTACAGGGATTTCAACAGTCTCAATTAAAGTAATGTTGCAGGGGTTTCAACAATCTCAATTAATGTTGCAGGGATTTTAACAGTCTCAATTAAAGTAATGTTACAGGGGTTTCAACAATCTCAATTAATGTTGCAGGGATTTTAACAGTCTCAATTAAAATAATGTTACAGGGATTTCAACAGTCTCAATTATAGTAATGTTACAGGGGTTTTAACAGTCTCAATTAAAGTAATGTTACAGGGATTTTAACGGTCTCAATTATAGTAATGTTACAGGGGTTTTAACGGTCTCAATTATAGTAATGTTACAGGGGTTTTAACAGTCTCAATTAAAGTAATGTTATAGGGGTTTTAACAGTCTCAATTATAGTAATGTTACAGGGATTTTAACAGTCTCAATTATAGTAATGTTACAGGGGTTTTAACAGTCTCAATTAATATTACAGGGGTTTCAACAGTCTCAATTATAGTAATGTTACAGGGGTTTTAACAGTCTCAGTTATAGTAATGTTACAGGGGTTTTAACAGTCTCAGTTATAGTAATGTTACAGGGGTTTTAACAGTCTCAGTTATAGTAATGTTACAGGGGTTTTAACAGTCTCAGTTATAGTAATGTTACAGGGGTTTCAACAGTCTCAATTATAGTAAGTATTTTGCAAATTAGTTACATTGGTTACTGTGATTGCATTTGCAAATACAGTCTGCCATTGGGTCGTTCATACAAGTTGTTTAGCCATTCTTTTCATACTGATTTTACTACAGATTACTCCATTTACCTGATCAAGAAAGAGTTCACGGCGGTTGTGATCGGTCCGTAGGGGATGCTTACTCCTCCTAGGTACCTGATCCCACCTCTGGTATATCCATGTTTTCCCTGATTTCGATTTTGCATTTTATAGGATGTGCATGTATGAGATTAATGAATGTTATCGTCGCCCTTTTCATAGATCATCATTAAGATCTTGGAACATGGAAAGTGTTTCAGTTCAGCATGTTCTCAATCTGACCACACCGTACTTTTAACATAAGTTTTTAGCTATGTACTTCCTATGGTGTGCATTCATTGGTAACTTTTCAAAGATACATGGAAATATTTTACCCCCCCCCCCCCCCCACACACACACATCATAAACGTAACTCCCTATATAACAAAACACAAATAAAAGTGTGAAACATAGGATTAAAATGTTTACTCACTGTCCAAAGTTGTACATGTAGCAAAGTGCGTCTGAAATAACGCCACTGTCCGAAGCCTGGATATTACTGTTTTTGGCGTGATTACATGTACATGTGTGCGGGATAATAATAACACCCCCAAACAATAATAAAAATAAAAATCCGCAAACTTATAAAAGATTGTTAAAAGAAGTGATCAATATGCAACATAAACTACATGTAATATTGAAACGCACACACATAGGTCAATAGATCTTATTCGTAGGTCAACGGTTGGATCCACCGTGTTTTCGTGTACATTTTAAGATCCCCCCCCCCCCCAAAAAAAATATCGGTATGTGCAATAAATGGTTATACAGTTAAAATATTGGGATTGGGTTTATCTTCATATACTTAAATAACAAAGCTAAGTAAAGAGGTACTGAATTAATATTACTTTAAAACTGTTGAATGGTTTCATAATTATATAAAAATTTAAAAAATATAAAGAGAGAGAAGGAGACAAACAGAGAGAGGAGAAAGAGATGTACGAGTATACTATATAGGTGTGTGTTTTAATATAGAATTAACATAGACAGATTTAAATATTTACAATATCATAATTAAATTGCACTGAATAGTGTTTTTGTTTCACTTTTATACCTAGAGAACTTTCACGTAAAAGTACATGAAACGTTGTAAAATTGTGACGTTACGTTGCAAAATTGCGACGTCAATAACAATCTGGTCAAAACAATGGGTACTTTGAAGGTCAATAACTACAAAAAATGAAAAGATATCGGGAAAAGGATAACATATTTGAAAAATAGATATTCTTGGTTTCTGTCCCAGAGAATAATATCATGTTCTGACTAAGGGCCATTTTTGGCTATTCGTGGCTCTGGTTCTTTACTTTATTTATTAAAAAAGCGAGGATCAAAACAGTTTGCATTCGTGTTTTTTCTTTATTATTATTTTATTTATAGACATCACGTAATAGGTTAACACGGTGATTTATTTCACACTTTTAAACAGCAACATAAAAACTGCTAAAGCTTAATGGTGTACATGCTCATAACTCGAGCACTGTACTTTGTGTATGTTTAGTTTCCTTTACCACAGCTAAAATTATTACAAATGAAACAAACTTATGAATGAAAAAGGTGAAAATCACGATCAATCTCATAAATTCTGTAAAGAACGCAGAACTGAGTGAAGGGCACAGATCCCTGGATACACAAGACGTGGGACCAATGGCCTGGCTGGAAAGAGTAAGCATCCCCTGTTGGCCGGTGACACAGGATAAACTCTAGGAGGAGTAAACATCCCCTGTTGGTCGGTGACACAGGATAAACTCTAGGAGGAGTAAACATCCCCTGTTGGTCCGTGACACAGGATAAACTCTAGGAGGAGTAAAC
The DNA here is from genome assembly GCF_947568905.1 of Ostrea edulis. Taxonomy (NCBI): domain Eukaryota; kingdom Metazoa; phylum Mollusca; class Bivalvia; order Ostreida; family Ostreidae; genus Ostrea; species Ostrea edulis. The sequence goes on from NC_079168.1 coordinate 27,761,491, forward strand.
ATCCCCTGTTGGTCGGTGACACAGGATAAACTCTAGGAGGAGTAAACATCCCCTGTTGGTCGGTGACACAGGATAAACTCTAGGAGGAGTAAGCATCCCCTGTTGGTCGGTGACACAGGATAAACTCTAGGAGGAGTAAACATCCCCTGTTGGTCGGTGACACAGGATAAACTCTAGGAGGAGTAAACATCCCCTGTTGGTCGGTGACATAGGATAAACTCTAGGAGGAGTAAGCATCCCCTGTTGGTCGGTGACATAGGATAAACTCTAGGAGGAGTAAGCATCCCCTGTTGGCCGGTGACACAAGGATAAACTCTAGGAGGAGTAAACATCCCCTGTTGGTCGGTGACACAAGGATAAACCCTCTATCTACATCAGGCAAACAGAGTAAATGAAACAGTCTGTGTCCGGGTTTGAGTGACTCATGATGAAAAGGTGTAGATAACGAACAGTGATCAATCTCATTACTCCTATAAGCAATACAAAATAGAGAGGTGGGCAAACACGGACCCCTGGATATACCAGAGGTGGGATCAGGTGTCTAGGAGGAGTAAGCATCCCCTGCCGACCGATCACACCCGCCCTGAGCCCTATATCTTGATCAGGCAAACTGAGCATTCCGTATTCAAAACCAGTGTGTAAAGAACGGCCTAACAATTGGTATGAAACACGTCAGACAACATTTAAAAACTGACCATAAGCAGAATAAGCTCTTGCATATCGAATCAGTTGAGAGATATATAAACACCATATGCAAATGATAATGGAATATTGCAACATAAATGTGGAAAGATGACGAAAGTTGACAATGAAGAAGCTGAAATCATCCCGTTTGTCATAAAGTTGAGTTGTCAGTTTGCCGTTAATGTCTACTTTCAATCAAATATCTAAGTACGAAGCAGACGTGGGGGACTCTGCGGTGAAAACCCCTGTAACATCAACTTTTTTGTCTGTAACCTGTCTCGATTTAGAAACTGAAAGTACGCAGAACAAGCTCTTTCCTATCGAATCAGTTAAGAGATATAAACATCATACACCGGTGAGAATTCTTTTTGTCTATTAATCGTCCGCGATAAGATTGCAGCAAAATAATGACAGTAGATCCCACTGGTGTCCAACTAGGAAGGCTTATAATAGTCTGAATGACGAACCATGGAATCGCCTCTCTTATCCGCCATAGTGTGAAAGCACTATAATATGATTGAGAGTTCTGTAGTACATGTGACTATATCGTCAGAATTAAATAGCCAGCGTACCTCAGCGACATTTGTTGGGATCACGTGCTGTTCAGCAATAGCTTCCTGGGTTCATGGCGGCACTTTCTTGTCATTTATTAGTTTCATCTTCTTACCAAGCAAACAGCATTCTCTGTTTTGATGCTAATCCCACCAATTTTACCTTTCAAACATCTTTGTTAGGTATACAGGGATTTCATGAAGCATCAAGCCTGTCGCTATAATGCCGTCTCAATGTAGTTATCGAAATGAAGGTCTACCAACAGGCTTTCCACCAGGGCTTCAAATGTTTTGGGAAATGTTTAAAGGGGCATGGAAACGCTTTTGGTACCGAAATATATTTAAGTATTTAATTAATGATACATGATAGTATTTCATTCGTGCAAAAGATAGCAACACACCTAAATTTCAAAAACTGTCGCAAAGGTGGCTCCTAGGCACCTGATCCCACCTCTGGTATGTCCAGGAGTCCGTGCTTGTCCAACTCTCTATTTTGTATTGCTTATAGGAGTTATAAGATTGATCACTGTTTGTTACCTTCACCTTTCATTTGAGACATCTAAACTTCTCATTCAAACCAAGGCACAAGCCATCTTTATGTTTAAACGTCACGCGACTCAGTTATCAGTTATCGGCGTCGGTAAAAAAAAAAATGAAATAACGAACCAATTCTTTTCTTTCTTATAGTGCTTGCTCTCTCTATTGATTTATCAGTAACATATGTCAAAATGTTGAATGCTTTTGACATACTAGTTATCTTTAGAAATCTTGGTGTCGATCTCACCTCCGCGCGGGGTTTCCTGGCTATGACAAACGTGTTGACAAACACGAGTTTGGGAGTCAGATTTTATGTAAATACAAAGTACACATGACTATATCCTGTGTAAAATATTTTTAATTCATTTATTTATAAAATGTCTCTATTTCTATAGCAAAAACTTGTCAATTTCAATCGATCAAACTCAAGACAAATGGCGAATCCGTTCTTTCTCTATCTGCATTTGTACCTGCCAGTGTTTTAGCTATATTGATTTTGAATAGAGAACCAGAATAGAGAACCAGTTCTAAGTAAACGCTTAACTGAAGTCGTGCGACTTATCTGTTCTCTGATTCTGTTGATTTTTTAAAATTCTTGACAGAAGGCGCGTACCCTTGATTGTGTAACTTTTTATATTCAATTTACGAACCAAATTTTAAAATATCGTCCGTTTCACTTTGTAAGTTATTAAATCATTGTATCATGCATAACAATCAAAGCGAACATGCTGTGGGAAGGGTACCTGCAAAGTGCGAAACGAAATCGAAACCCGCTGTGGGTACAACTTTTAACGCGTTGACAGTTCCTTGAATGTTCTTGATTCAGAACCACTGTTTGTTGACTGATTTCCAAAAACGATTTTTCAACAATACGTATTTGCATTTATGGTGTTTCCTTAATGAAGTCAATGGAAGGAATAATTGTTTGAGAATTGTTAAAAGTTAACTGGTTCAAACCTTGCATGTCTCAGGTGTTACACAGAGGGCGGAAATAGTTATAAATAACCATGTAACAATTGATAACCATTGATTGATTAACATACTGCACGACAACGAAATCAATCAAGAATGGAACAGTCTTACTTGATATGTAAAACCATAAACAAGTACACAGAACTTGGTATGTTAAGATAATGCTAGAGTCATTCAACTTATTCAATAACATATTCAATGCTTATTAAAGTCATTCAGTAACATATTCAATGCTTATTCAGTGGCGGATTTAAATTTAAGGTAAATCGCGGTATCTTGTTTCGGAAAATGTACTAAACGATAAAAGAAGCAATAATTTCTTCCACTCCCGGAGAAATAAATGACAAAATCTTTTGATTTCTTGAATTAATTTATTGGGAGAACTTAATTTTTTCCAAAAAACCCTTAAAATTTGGGTCATTTTATTAATTTCACCTTATTAAAATGATAGAAAATAGTACAAATGACTAAATAGGAGAAATATTTCAAACCCCATAAAATCTGTAAAACCCAGGAGCTTGACCCACTGCCTCATAAAGTGGCACCCCCGTAACCGCAATTCCTGGATCCGCCCCTGGTATTAAAGTCATTCAATAACATATTCAATGCGTATGAGCACCAATAGCATGGAAACTGGAATCCTGTTGTCTTTTTCTAGATAAATCATTGTAAAATGCTATCAAAATATTAAAAGTCGAACATATACTTGTAGATAGAGGCCATTACACGGATAATTCTCATTGAGCTGATGTTCCTGAAGCCCTTAATCCATGCATAGATTTTGCACAACATGTTACATGATGACCATATGTTTGTCGGTTGTGTCGATTATGCAGGGTGTCATGTGACCATTATACAGTTCAAGTAGGGAAAAACAAAATGAAGTATTTTTATTGACGTATGTAACATCAGGTTTAAACAAAGATAATGTTTTCAATTTTGGTTGTACTGATTTCTATCGGTCGGGAGCTAATAAAGAAATTAAAATATATGTCATTTACAGCTTACCATATATATCAACCAATGCTCTTTGTCATTTGTTTCCCCTGTAAGTATTTATGTATGTGACGGAATATAACGCAAGAAAGGTGAAGATCAATTTCATAAATCATAGAAAGAATACAAAATTAAGAGATGAGCAAACACGGACCCCTGGAAAACCTGAGGAAGGATCAGGTGCCTATGAGGAGTAAGCATCCGCCATGAATCCTCTAACTTGAACAGGTGAGTGGTGTAATCCGGAGTCATAATCAATATGTAAAGAACGGGTGAATTGTAAAACAAATCAGACAGCATTTGACCTATTACCAGGTTGTATTTGCAAATACGATCATTATAACGACCATAGAATTTGCGAAATGCCTACTTTAAGCGAGACTGTTTAAATTCCTCTCACATCACCTTATTTGTCAGTAGCCTGTGTCGTTTAAAAAATTTAATCATGCGCAGAACATGCTCTCACGTATCGAAACAGTTGAGAGACATAACCGCCATATGGAGGTTATAATGGAATATTGCTGAGTAAATATGGGAAAGCTAAAATCATCCTGTTGGTCATAAACACGGGCACCAGTCGAGCTGCTAAATAACCGAAATTTGTAAAAGTAAACTCGAACGATCGACATATGGGTGTACAGTTGACTCCCTTAGGTTCAGTTGTGTCGCGAGTAAGTTGACCCGTGCAAATTAAACTGGACCTTAAATCGAAAAAGTAAAAATGTCATGCTCTGGAAAGTTTATTATCGTATAATTTCATAGTAAGCAATACACTCTGGGGGCTCGTTTGCCGCTTGAATTCTCGGTAGTGATTTTTTAAACAAGAAAAAAAGTTTCAGTCCTATTCTATATAGAATTGTAAATCAAATGTACTCAATACCGCATTTTGCAATTATGTCTTGTAAAAGATGACAGAAATTGCCATTTGTTTCAATAAATTCAATATAAATGAAATGATTGAGCAGGAAATAGACCGTTTACACAGGAGATTTCGGTTGTGTAGTAGATCTGCGGAAACTATACATTCTACCGAATGTTGGAAATCGATAGTCCGTCAATTTATATATTTTGTGAGAAATTTTGCGTTAAGATTTTACATCGAACTATTATATATTCCAGAAATAATGTGATTAAGGAAGATTTTGAATGCGCGTTTTAACAACAGAACACGGTTAAACAGCGGGTTTTTATAATTAAATTTGATACGCATGTTGGTGTTGTGGGAGTGTATCATGATAAATAAAACTGAATTTTCTGTGTTTACAGAAAGGAGGAAATATTCATCGACTCATGAAAAATGTCGCTCTTTACATTGTCCACATCTGAAGAACGGTGGTTTAAAATTTGAAATTATCGGTACTTAAAAACCAATGCAATTAAAAAATCTATTTTATTTTTAGATCACCTATAGATGTGAAGTTTAGATTTGCCCACTTTCACCTATTACCGTAGCATGTTTGTGCGATTTTAATAATTGATAGCCATTCTCTGAAGCTAGAAATTAATTCTGAACAGACGCCTCAGAGGTAGATTGATCTGGTCAACATTGTGATTGACATTAATACATTCATGATCTAACGTTTGCGACCTCGTTAGGAAAATACCGATTTTCTACAACACATTTAATACATCGTGCGTAGTTCAATGTTATACTGTTTGACATGAAACAAAGTACAAATAAATGTTTTATAGGGGGTTTTCCCACTACACTGTAAAATGTAAAGGTTATTGATGCTAAGTGTATAATTTTGAACTCTGAATTTGATTTGTTCTGAATGGGAAGTATTGCATCATTACATTAATTAGCTCGAAAGATGAATGTCACAAGCTGAACATGAATAGGTACATGTATGTATTTAATGCGATTTATGCTGTTTTAACTCCGTACTTGTATGAATTCAATAATGATTCTGTATTTTGTTTTAACTTCGTACATGACGATTTTGTGTGTGGTTTCTACTCCCATTCTAATTTGATTTCATTCAAGTAGATACGTTACAGATTCGAGTGAAGTGCACACCTTGTGACCCGTGCATGGAGCCCGGTGTTGTAGTGAGGGTTCTTCATCCTGCCTGAGCCTTATCCATTCCCAAGGTCACATCCGGGGAATCCGTGACGTTCTCTGCTAATAATGGAGGCTAAAAGAAGCTGTTTTAAAAGATGAGATGGTAATTATAATCATTTGATTCAGGCTTGGTATAAAGCTTCGAAATTCCTAAACAGTTTCAAGAACTTCATATTATATGTATGTATGTAATGGATGTCAAATTGAAAGAAGATACCAAACATATAGGAACCATGTTTTTAAGTTCTAATCAGGCGAATTACAGTTAGTCTTTAAAAAACTCCGAATTCCAACACACTATAACAATGTACGAGTTAACAATATGACTTCAATCGGCAATGTACGAGTAACAATATGACTTTCAATCGGCAATGCATGACTATAATGGTTATTTTCTGCGGTTGGAAATTTTTGCGATTTGATCCGTAAATGGTAGTGAATCATATTCTGCATTTCCAATTTCTGCGGTTGCATTACACCTATAAGTACCGTATAGATTTTGCGATTGTAGTTTTTGCAGATTTTTCCTATTCACTAAATTCCGCAAAAAATACACAACCGCCGAAAATAGCCGTTATACGGTATATTCGTAGAAGTAGAATTTTACTCGCTCATATTGATTTTTCAAAATTCCGTCATGCACAAAAACTGGATATCCCTAATATAACCCAGACTCTCGATTATACACAATGCGTAAATCCACGACATCGGGATTTTTATTTTCAATAAATCCTTTTAATTGTCCTGACAAAATTTTCAATTCGGATAAACCCCATCGTTGAATTTGCGCGGTTTGACACAGAATAGTATTTACATCTTTGAATTGATCATTATTGGTAAAATGGTGACATGTCGTGTGTGGAGATGATATGCGCGATCAGAGAAGTGTATTGTATGTACATGTAGACCTGTGTGTTTTGTTTGCAGGAAAGTATCGATACCAGTCATCCAAAAATTACTTGGTTAAACACCACTCTGATTCTACGCACAACTACTCTGAAGTTAAAATAAAAAATAAGCTGGAGATCCTCCTTGACAATATTTTCGTCGGCTTTGGTGATCAGGTCTTCCAACATTCTGTTGGAATTCTCATGGGCACAAATTGTGCTCCTTTGTTAGCTGACTTGTTTTGATATTCTGATGAAGCAGAGTTTATTCAAAAGCTTCTACTTGAGAAGAAAAAATCTCTTGCCGTGGCCTTCAACTCGACATTTAGATATATCAACGACGTTTTATCTACTAACAATAATCAATTCTATCCATATGCTGATTCGATATATCCCAATGAACTCGAAATAAAAGTCCCCACAGAGTCGTCCACATCTGCTTCGTACTTAGATATTTTATGGAAAATAAATAATAACGGCAAACGAACTCAATCTTATGACAAATGGGATGATTTCAGCTTCTCCATCGTTAACTTCCCATACTTATGTAGCAATATTCCATTATCACCTGCATATAATGTTTATATCTCTCAACTGATTAAATACACAAGAGCTTATTCTGTGTATGGTCGGTTTTAAATCGAAAAAGGCTACTGACAAACAAGTTGATGTTACAAGGGTTTCAACAATCTCATTTAAAGTCAGCATTTCGCAAATCTATGGTCGTTATAATGATCTAGTTTGCCAGTACAACCTATCTTTGGGTCAAATGCTGTTTGACATGTTATGAGATTGATCACTGTTCGTTATCTTCACCTTTCATGTTTCATACCGATTGTTAGACCGTTCTTTGCACCCTGATTTTGACTACGGATAACTCCGTTTACCTTATCAAGATATAGGGCTCACGGCAGGTGTGACTGGTCGACAGAATATGCTTACTCCTCCTAGGCACCTGATCCCACCTCTGGTATATCCAGGAGTCCGTGTTTGACCAACTCTCTATTTTGCATTCCTTAAAGGAGTTATGAGATTGATCACTGTTCGTTATCTTCACCTTTAAATGAGTTATGAGATTAATCACTGTTCGTTATTTTCACCGTTCATATATCTAGTACTAGTATTTCTGTTAACACCACATATATTGTTGAACATTCCTGTTTTTGACACCAACTTTTCTACTTTTGAGACACAAAGCTGGTGACATAGACACAGGGAAGATACGTCATCGACTTGTATTAACAGGCCCCGGATCTAAAATTGTTCATTACACATTTACAACGGATAGACACAGAAATAAAATTTCCATATTTTAAAACAAGTAAATAATTCTTAATGCAATAATTCAATTATTGGGTTATTAGAAATAAAATACAATGAAATAAGTTGCTGTGACTGATTAATTGTGATTAGCTTCTGAAGCATACAATTCTGATACATCAATGAGTTTTACAACAGTGATACACCATTAAACTTTTAATCTTTATTTCTATTTTCAGTACGATATTTCAGTTCGTTATGTGTACGAATGACGTTCTATGTGCAAATGATTATTTTCCTGTAGTTTCATTGAGCGGCAAATCCGTGTCTGTTTCAGTGGTTTTTGTTGAAGATCTTTTCCTTCCTTCCATTGAAATTGTAAAGAAATTTGTCTTTGATGAACTTGACAGACTGCTTTCTTTCCACAGGCGTTTGACCGTTTTGGAACAGCAAAAGCTGAAGAAAATAAAACACCCTTGCAGACAAACTAAGACGGTGGCTAAGTAGGAGAGAACAATCCATCCGACAAACGCATCAATGATCTGAACAATCCACACCAGTCCCGTAATGGAGAATAACTTTGCGAATGTCTTCGCCTCCCTCACTTTATCTTCTCGTATTCTGCTTGATGCTGCAATCCCTCTTACGGTTTTAAAGAAAAAGAAACAATTGCAACAGCATGTAACAATGAGAGGAATGATAAATGATATGATGTTTGAAATTAAATTTTCTACGAAACATATCTGTTGTCCATAGCCAAGCGTTTTGGTGACCCCGAACATCACTGCAACATTTGTTCCAACAATAGCTAACGGTAAAAGGTAGGAGAACATGATATATCGATAGAACGTATGGGATGTAAAGTTTATCCCTGATCGTACCATCTTCCGAGCATTAAACACCTTAAACATGTGAAAACAACAGACCAACAGACAACAACACGCACACAACCAGAAATAGTGGAGAAGAATTCCAACGACTTTACATGCAATGTGGTCGTCCGCGTTATCCGAAAAGATAAACAAGAGCTGCGCACAAAATAAAGAAAACACTAAGCTCATCACATTCAATCCGGGGAGTGTGCGCAATGCTTTTAATAAACAGTACGTTATGAAAGTCAAAACTAGACAGATCAAGCTTATTCCTGTACAAGTCAAAGTGACTATCCGAAGAGGTAAATCGCCTGTAGAAGACAATACTTTTTCCTTTGGGATATCATCTTCACAAATGTGTATAGTTTCCTTTAAAGAATTTATAAAGTGTCCCATCTTAAAACTCTGGTTGGATTTCTTCAAAACCAATTCAAGAGTGTTATAATCAATTATGAAATCGCTCTTTTTGTAGACATTTTGTTTACAAAAGAGCAAGGAGCTGACGTGGTTGTTCTTTAAAGGTGTTTGGAGGAATGAATCGTTTAGGGAACGGATATATTCAGCGTATGGAAGGGTAGAGTTGTCCCATTCTCCTTTAGTGTACGGTGGCGTGTGTCGTGTGCCGATAGCATGTACATTTATGAAAGTTGTTGCATTGCCTTGAAAGTTTGTGACATGTTCCCCCATAAAATACTGAAATCTAGACGGAAAAGCATACAAAGCATCCTCGGCTGAGGAACGGTTGAACATCCCAATCGCTTGTACTTTAACGTAAATTACAGCTTTGAAATGCAAGTTCCCGTACCACTGTTCCAAATCTGCAGATTCTACTAATGGAAGGACAAAGAATTCGATAATTCTGTTTGAAAATATTGGGTTGAGTTGTCTTTGTATATCGAATAAGATACTTTGGAGTCTTGTGGGAAGATCACTGATAAGAATGGATTTTGTTGATGTGATATTCACGTCAACTTCAAAGTGAAGAGTGTATGTCGTCATCGCCGCAACTTGGAAGAATAAGACGCATTTGTCACCGGCGGGGGTCCGACCAGGATAGCAGGATTTGTCATTCTCATCAACCTGAAATTCAAAACGTATTCCATGTTATATAAACTACCTGTAAGTTTAATGACATTTTTATCACCTCCATAATTTATGGGGAAAACGTTGAAAAATCAATATCATTTCGTTACAGTAACACATATTGCATCGACTGCTTTTGTTAAAACGTGAATGATCCCAAAAATCGCACAAGACCGCATATTAAAACTGTTGAAATTTCAACTTCTGTAGATTTCTAAATAATCCAAAATTGTTTATAACCATGTGATAACATTTGGTATACTTACTCAAGATTTGATTGTACTTGTAGTTGAATGCAATGTACGTGAAGATATTTTCACAATCATATTTTTACATGTTTGGGAAAAAGACAAGATTTTGTTCTACTTCACGTACTTGATAACAATGAATGCGACTTAATTACTAACCCTTTCATTTACATCAGATGGAGAAGCAACTCCGTGAAATCTGAATAAATTGGTAATCAATGGAGGACGAATGGCACTTGATCCCGGATCGGACTGACATGAGTTTCGACGACGTTGTTGAACTAAACAACTCGGAGCACAAGGTTTGTTGCACGACTCACAAAACCTATTCTTATATCTGGGCTCGGACGGATGGTTGTATGTAAAGCCAGCATTTGGAAATAGTAAGCATGCTTCGCGATAAAATGGATCATAATTAAGACTCGTGTTATCACAGGTATCAACCGCAGGGTCCTCTGTAATTGGAGCACGTGGATTGCAGTGTTGACAAAAGTCGTTGTTGACATATTTACTGTAATGCGATTTTTTGCATGCCCATTGTACGTCATTGTCGATCTCTTGAAGATTGAAGGTGGCATTACATTGAGAGTGTCCCAAAATAGATGCTTTGGGACATTCAAACGATTTGCCAGTGTTAAAAAGTAAAGTGCAAAGGTTTTGTGAAAGTGCGTATGATATTGTTTCAGTTATACTTGTCGAGTATCGAAGATTCATCTCCTTTGAGCACTGAAGCTGCATTCCCCACACGGTGTACGTAGACAAAATTTCCAGACTCTCGTTTATGATTTTAAAGTTGTTGTTACAGAGATGGCAGTAAATATTTCTGTACGATAATGATCCAGCAGAAACTACAGGGAACATGTCATATCGACCGACGCTATTTTCGCACATATGTCTTATGGCTCCATAGTAAACAGAACCATCATACCTACCGTCTGTTCTGTGGCAGCCATTGAAGACTGACATCATCATAGGATATGCAAGATTAATTCGGTCTTCGATGCAAGTGATAGGCCACGATAAAGCAGTGTCCAAACAACATTTACAAGGGTCTCTCAAAATGCACAGCGGGTCACACTGACAATTATCATCGGTTTGGTTTCTAGCCAGGAGAGGTAAGAGTGACTTGTCGCATATCGGCTCTCGAAAGAGGGATAAGCGTTTCATCAGTAAATATGTGATGTTGATTTGTTGGTTTTTCGACGTCAGTATTCCTGGGGTGTAATCTTCGGCAGCAGCAGTTTTTTCTGAATGTTCAGATACATCATCAAACAAAGATTCGTCCCTTAGAATAATATTATCAAACTCATACACATACTTTTTTGAGTGGAACATGGTTTCTGATATCCTTAGCGTTGCGTCATTGAATACGTAGTGATTGTCATTAGTGACGTTACGAATTCCTCTTTTATTGCAGAGGAAACAGAACACGTTTTTGTATGGATGGGTAATTTCAACAACCGGATTTTCTCGGCAGGATGAAATTAAGTCCTCATCATACTCAAACCACTCCCCTGTTAGGTTACACGAGGACATTTTCGACACATTTTGTTCAAAATAAATTGGATTACACATCGCACAAAATATGTTGCTATATGATCTGTAATAGAGATCGTAGGACGATGCGCATGCTTTCTGAATGTTATGGTCCATTTCCTTCCAAGTTCCTGAAACGTTACAGAAGTCTTGAATTGGTTGGTTGTAATTTTTCTTTGGCATTGCAGGTAAAGTGTGATGTGGTGAGTACAAGAGTGCACACGATGCATTTATTGCATATGACAGAATTTCCTCGTAAGAGGAGAAATAGAAAATTGTGCCTTTAAACATGCAATTGATGTCAACTATTATCTGCCAGTCGTGTAAATCTTCCTTCTTTTCTCCGTGACAATAGGCACATGCACGATTAAAATATGAACTATTGGTCGCTGTAGAAGTTACAGGTGGACTTGCTAAGATGGCAGCTGGTGAAACCTCGTTTTCACATTCATGTTTATGCATCGGTTCACTTTTGTCTGGACAAGAATTGACAACAGCATACTTTTGAGGCACTTTTTTTTGTTTTGTGAATTCTGCCGGGTAATTGATAATTATTGACTTGTATACCGAGTAAGGTCTGGTGAAATATTTATCTGGACAACAGGTTCGTTTCTGAAAACAGTCTTCTTCGCAGGAACACTCCGGACATATCTTTGATTCCCGTTGGTCACTTGGCATGCGGACAGTGGCTGACCAATCATAACACGTGTATCCCGCACCACACACATTGATGTATGTCTTCATCAGGTCGGCCACATTAACGTTGGCACTGACAACGTTTACTAGAACAATCAGAGTGCATACACTTCTAATATTCATCTGGAGGTTCATAATTCTCTACAAAGATAGTCAATTTACATACAGTGTTAGAGTTTAATAAAGTACTATCAAAGAAAGCGTTTTAATTTGTTTGTAAGTATCTCTTGTTATAATTCATTATAAGCACGGGCAGGAGTCGGGGTTTTCCTGAGTTTTAGCAGTGTCCTCTAGAGAAAGACACGTGACCTTCATGGTTATATGACTGCTCATGAAAGAAAGTCATTCATTTAATATGCGTATCCACCTTTACTCCGAGTCATGTCTGCTGCAATGTTTACACTGGTACCAAACGATGTACAACCCATGTAGCATTTAATCAAACTTTTTTCGATTTCAGTATATATCTTTAAAATACCTGTGAAAAGCTCTATTGAAAATTTAAACCATGTTAAGCGTGGCTTTTATAGCTTCTTAATTCGATTTTCAAAGATGCGTATAATAATGATTTATAAAAACGACTTTTCTGTTAGGAAATAAAATGAATTTCGATACTTTAAAAGTGAATGACAGGATTTACTGTAAACACAAAAACACATCTACAATGTCCCTTTTTACAAAAATAAAATCTCACGATTTCGTTGAAAAATACAATCTCACGATTACATTAAAAAATATATGTATCGCAATCAACTGATTGTCATTACATGCGTGTTTTAACAGGTTTACTCACCTACAAATACTCTCGCTGTGCGTGTATTCAGAAATTAACTTTCACAATCATAGTATTTTAAAAACAAAAACAAAACAACAACAAAAATCCAAACAAATAAAACAACAAAACAAAAACAACAAGAGGCCCATGGGCTACATCGCTCACCTGAGTCACCTTGGTCCATATCAGAAGACTTTCCATATTTATGTGCATGTAAAACCGTAGTCCCTATTATGGCCCCAACCTACCCCTGGAGGCCATGGTTTCTGCAAACTTGAATCTACACTATGTCAGAAAGCTTTCATGTAAATGTGAACTTCTTTGGTCCAATGGTTCTTGAGAAGAAGATTTTTAAAGATTTTTCCTATATATTTGTATGTAAAACTTTGATCCCCCTTGTGGCCCCATCCTACCCCGAGGAGCCATGATTTGAACAAACTTGAATGTGCACTATGTCAGAAAGCTTTCATGTAAATATCAGCTTTTCTGGCTCAGTGGTATTGAGAAGAAGATCTTTAAAGATTTTCTCCATATATTTGTATGTAAAACTTTGATCCCCTATTGTGGCCCCATCCGACCCCCGTGGGCCATCATTTTAACAAACTTGAATCTGCACTATATCAGGAAGCTTTCATGTAATTACACTGTATCAGCTTTTCTGGCTCAGTGGTTCTTGAGAAGATTTTTAAAGATTGTCCCTATGTATTTGTATGTAAAATTTTGATCCCCTATTGTGGCCCCATCCGACCACCGGGGGAGGGGGAGGGGGAGCAGGATTTTAGCAAACTTGAATCTGCATTATGTCAGAAAGCTTTCATGTAAATATCACCTTTTCTGGCTCAGTGGTTCTTGAGAAGAAGATTTTTAAAGATTTTCTCCATATATTTGTATGTAAAACTTTGATCCCCTATTGTGGCCCCATCCAACCCCCGGCGACCATGATTTTAACAAACCTGATTCTCTACTATATCAGAAAGCTTTCATATAAATATCAGCTTTTCTGGCTCAGTGGTTCTTGAGAAGAAGATTTTTAAACATTTTTCCTATATTTGTATGTAAAACTTTGATCCCTTATTGTGGCCCCATCCGACTCCCGGGGGCCAGGATTTTAACAATTTAGAATCTGCACTATATCAGAAAGCTTTCATATAAATCTCAGCTTTTTTGGCTCAGTGGTTCTTGAGAAGAAGATTTTTCCTATATATTTGTATGTAAAACTTTGATCCCCTATTGTGGCCCCATCCAACCCCCAGGGGCCATGATTTTAACAATTTAGAATCTGCACTACCTAATAAAGCTTATCTATAAATTTCATCTTTTCTGGCCCAGTGGTTCTTGAGAAGACGATTTTTAATGACCCTACTCTATTTTACCTTTTCTTGATTATCTCCCCTTGGAAAGTGGCCTGGCCCTTTATTTTAACAATTTAGAATTCCCTTTACCTAAGGCTGCTTTGTGTCAACTTTGGTTGAAATTGGCCCAGTGGTTTTTGAGAAAAAGTAAAAAAAATGTTAAAAGTTGACAGACGGACGGACGCCGGAATACGGGTGATCAGAAAAGCTCACTTGAGCTTTTACCTCAGGTGAGCTAAAAACAGACGAAACATATATCTACATAATAAATTATTCTCTATTATACAAATGAGCAATATTCAATTTTAAAAATACTTTATGTAAAAGTTTGCTATGTGTTTTTATAGAAGAAAAGAAAGCGGGTCTGAGATAAGAGTTTTAGAGGAAGAAAGTTATTTAAACAGATGTAACATATAGGAAGGAACATGGTTTTTTCTTTAATTATGAATGTTCATTTAATTTTTGTAAGCATTTTTCAAACACTTGTTAAATTTGTTGTACTTACAATTTTTCAGTAAAATGGATTTTTCAACATATAATCGACCGATTACATTTCTTTTTTAGGTCTCAAAACCACGATCCTGACAATTTACAATTAAAACGTTTAGATATTCATGATAATTTTGGAGTGTTTTATCCATAATCAGTCATGTAAAATTTTGCAACATTCATCACAAGAAAAGAAAAGAGAGAAAGAAGAATAGAGAGACAAGAGGACATAATGTAGACACGTTTAACAGAAAACAACTGAGTATTCAGAACATTATCAATCAACGAGTGTTTCTAGACCTGTATTGCTCTTATTGATAAGGGAGATAGAAGAAAAGCTTTCTTTGACCAAGAAATATTAAATCAAATTTATTACATAAGGTCTAAAACATAATGTAATTTCCATTTCAGCATGACTATCTTACAGTTCTTCGTCTTGTAAATTGTATGTAGAAAGCATTATATAGAATATGTAACTGAACCCACCTTTGGTTTTAAGTTCCGATGCGTTCTGAATAAAACGTCATAGCAATCACGGTATATTAGTGAAATGAAGGTATCCAGTGTTGACCAAGGAGAGAATCATTAATCACCATTTTGATTCCTCGGGGAACTTTGTGACTGTAATATCGAAAATATGTTTATCGGTCCACATGAATTTTTAAATAACGATCCATCAATTTAATTCAAATAAAAGAAGAATGCAATTAACTTGGTACGGGAGCAGCTTAATCTGTGAACTGTTATAAAAGCTTTTAATACAATTACTTCTATTTCACACATATAGGAACGTATGGGAAATCGTGTAAACTGCGACTTTCCCACATCTTCAAAGAGTGTATTACCTCCTACAAATATATATATAGGATGTTTTCATGTACAATTTTGATTCAAAAATAATCTATAGATATGCGCAATAAATTAGAATGATTCACATCTTCAAAGGTTGTTTACATTTCAAAAATTAACCTTTTACGTTTGTTACACTTCCACTTACATGTTGGAACTCAAAAAGATGACGCCTGTATGCAGACGGTGGGTGTCACGTGAACAATAACGTGGCTGTACGGGTCCACTCCTTTAGATAAAAAAAACAACAACATCCATGTACAATCGTGTTTCAATATTGAATAGGAGGTCAGAAGTTGATAGACTATATATTCACAGTCCTTATGTTGTGTAGTAGTAGTTTATGATGTCCGAAAGTTCAAAGGTTAACACTGTTATTCTACCATAAATACAACACACATCGGACACATTCCGGACGTCCGTTCATTTTCTGTTCTCTGTAACAAACATAATACACAAACATGTTCACTTCAAGAACACAGATAATGAAAATATGGAAAGTCTTAAAGAAGTGCATCCTGAATTGAAAACATTTTACTCAAAATTTAAAATCAATTCATATTCTATACAATTGCTATTCCAAGCATTGTTATGTCGAAAGTCTTATTCGGCCTCTTGTATACCTCATCAGACGGCATCACAGCTTTGCATTGTGGGATTGTTAGAATTTCGTGCGTTGAGTCCTTCATGGCCAGTTTACTCCTGGACCGTGGAGAAATCTCGTGAGAGTTCCATCTTTTGAGCCTTCCATTGCCAGTTTTCCCGTAAACCGTGGAAAAATGCAGTTCAGTATGCACTGCGACTTTAAATTTTGTGTTTGTTTGAATGACATAACAATAATTCCCCATCATCCGAAGCGCTATTTCTTCACCTTCGATTGTAATTATCATTTGCGCATTTTTGTACCGACCACTACACTGGCAGCATATAGATGTACTTATCAATAATTACTTGAAATTGTTCACTTACATTATATATTATATATACACGGTACATTCTTTACTTCCACATTAGAATTAATTTGTCAGAAAACTTGCGACATGGCATCACTTCTATCTTGATTAACACGTACCGTATAAAACAAACACGTACTAGATTAAAACACACCTTTTTGATCTATGAAAGGTGAAGATAACAAACAGTGATCAATCTCATAACTCCTTTAGGCAATACAAAATGGAGAGTTGGGCAAACACGGAGCCCTGGACACACCAGAGGTGGGATCAGGTGCCTAGAAGGAGTAAAGCATCTCTGTCGATCGGTCACATCCGCCATGAGCCCTATATCTTGATCAGGTAAACGGAGTTATCCGTAGTCAAAATCAGTGTGTCAAGAACGGCCTAACAATCGGTATGAAACACATCAGACTTCGTCGATTTTTTCGCGTGGAATGCAAGATTCTATTATACCAAATTTTGCAGATTTGAAAAAATATTCTATTGCTTCAAACAAACGTTTTGTTAATTAAATTCATATTAAATATACATTGAAGAAATGAAACTAGATGTCGAACGATATAATTAATTTTTCCTCTTTTTTTTCTGTACTTCACGAATTTAAAGATAAATCTAACAGATACGGACGATTTGTTTCACAGACCACATACATGGAATACACTCGACGCTCTTATATTATTTACACGGGGTACAGTACAACCCAGTATTTTGTACGTTTCTCTACCCTCATAGTAAGACCAACTGCACAACGTAATTACTGATTAATTCGAAGAGCAGCTTGTTTCTAATCCCCTTCAAGATAACACATTACGATTTTTTGTAAACGTCTATAGATGTACATGTATGTAATCTTTAGAATCTGAAAAGAACCAGCAGAGAGCGTGATATTTCCATACGTGGAATTCCAGGCGGAGTGTTTTAATGGGGCCCTACAGCTCAAAATCACTTCAATTAAAGGATAGACATTACGATGTCACGTCAGATTTGGAACATTAATCACAATTAATTTTTCCTGTTCAAAACCAGGATTTTCGTGCTCATTTTAGAGCGTTATATTACATAGTGGCGAAATTAAATACCATTGATGTACATGCATCGTTTTTAAAAGGAAGAGTAAGGGAAAAAATTGCTGAGCAAAAGAGAAACACTTACTAGTATATTCATATAATGTACATTTCAAATACTATTTACAGACGAGAACCTGACGTACGGTATTTCATTTGGTTATAGAGATCGGGGATTTTTTTGGCTTGTTTATTTTTTTATTTTTTAGAGATTTGAGAATTGTCCAAAAAGGAGGTTATCTTTTCTTTTCTTTTTACTTAAATCCAGTCATTGTAATACTGACTACGCACATGATCAATCTTTCAAATATATCGCTGATAACAATGAAGACTATTGATGCCTCTTTCTCTGAATGAGGTTCAAAATCATTGTCTATCCATTGTAAATAAAAAAAGTTTAGCACAAGTTGCTCTTTGTTCAAGCTATGAACGGGTCCAATAGTCATAACAGTATATAAAATTTCACCCTCTGTATCAAATTTATCTTTTCACGAAGAATTGCAATGGCCATTACCTTGAGAAAATCGTCCCGAAGCTCTGGTAATGTAAAATATGTCTTTCATATTAATCATGATCACTTACCAATTCTAGGATCATCCGTTCTACGTGCCTATAGGGGTCTGTAAGTCTCGTCATGTGATTGCCGAGATTTAGCGAGATTATTAACTTCCGGGTACATCAACATCTCAGATTGCACTGTGTAGAGAGTGGTATACATAGATATAGCGTTATCAATCGATTATGTGGAGGTTTTAACGAGATAAACATGGGAATTGAAGCATTAGTGGAGTGGTCGAGGATTCTTCGCTTCGTGTTTGACGAATTACGTGTAATAACCGCCAGTGTACAAGCATCGACGAGGGTACGTCTTCCAGATAAAGAGCAGGTTGGTAAAAGCATAATCTATGAACTAGAGAGATGTACGATACGTTTTTATATCTCAAATCATTCCAATTGAAAGTATATTAATACTTGAAAATAAAAACGGATTATGCATAAAACTTGCTTTGTATTTATACGAACGTACTGGGGAGATCGGAAGGGGGGGGGGGGGGGGGGGGGGGGGGGGTGAACAACGATACTACATTTACGCACCTGCAGTGTACAGTTGTTTATTCAATAAACAAAGCGCATTAAATATGCCTATCTATATCAGTTACATCACAGATGGGTTAAGATTGTTTAATATTTTATAGATATGCCTTGAATCTGAGGATAAAGGTGTTGTGCATTGTGCAGTCATCATTAATGTGGATGTCTGATGCCAGTATGCCCATAATGGGGCAGTATAAGTGTCGATCTTCATATGACAGCAAATTTTCAAAGGCAGGTACACAATTTAAAGATAAAATAATGTCAATACATGTTTGGATCTATATCTTATGATTATAATAATTATAAGTTTATATGTTGTAAACTTTCTTTCTTTTTAGAAATTTCTTTCTTTATAAACTGTCTTGCTGTTATGCCCTCTGGGCCCAAAATTGGAATAAACGTATCTTATCTATACCCAAAGTAGGTAATAAATGGGTTCGAACTGTGAAGATAAAAATTTTAGATGTAGATATATTGGAATTTTTCAGATATAAGAAGGCAAATAAAACTGTTCAATGTAAAATACGCCAGTAGTTGGATAAAACATCCAAAGTCGGCACAGTCAAAGTGGAGGAATTAACTGCATCCTCATTCCGCAGGGCAACAGGCCATTTTCAGCAACCCCTGAAATTCTTAATTGAGGCCAAGTGCCCATTTTCAGCTCGAACAATGACAATTAAAGAGGGCTGTGCAAATATTGGGATTTCCCTCTTGGTAAGTCAGCATTATAGATTGAACAATTATGTGTATGTGTACCTAATACATGTACATTAGCTGTACATATACAATGTATGTATTCATATATATCATTATGGATGTATCCAAGTTTATTATAACTTTAAAGTAACAATTTATGAATGAAATACAAATACTACTTAGGCTTCATTGTGATATTGAACTGCTAATGTTCTTTATAAACTTTACTTGCATCAAGTTTTGAATACTGCAGTACATCTATGTCAAAATAAGTATGCATATTACAGTATAATACTTTCACCACTAATCAGAGCACTTGTAAATCAGGTATATTTTATCAATACATGTAATGACATTTGCCATTTTAGAATGTGATGCAAGGGATGGTTCGCTGCACCTCAAAACAAAATTTGAATATTGGCATCAGATTCAAGGACAACACCACCTGAAAGACACCCAATGCTGTGATTTGCTAGTGTGGATTCCTAGTGACACTCAAATAATTCACATTGACAAAGATGTATTATGTCAACCTTTTAAGCGTGATAGAGTTTAATTATAATAATGAAGTATTTTTGCAATCTAAAACACACACACATAACCACATGTACATATACTTTATTATGATATCAGTGGTGCATCTATCAAAGTTATGTAATTACATGTATATTTATTGAATAAACATTATAGACAAGCGTTTTTCTTATTTTAGATGAACCAAAATACATGCATGTATAGACACAGTGTCCAGCTTTACAAAAATCATTCAATTACATGCATTTACTCAAACAATGGATTTTACTTCTTTTTTAAATTTGAAAACCTTCAGAATGAGAACAAAAGGCTTTATGTTTGATTGTATATTGTTTAACGTTCCTCTCGAGAATATTTCATTCTGATGGAGACGTTCCAAAGGGCTTTATATTCATATGAATATAAAAGGCTTTATATTTAAATAAATATGTAGTAAAGTTATATTGCATATATGGTATTCATTACTTTTAACTTTAAAAATTCAATGTGGCAGGTATGTGCAGATTTAAGGTATATATATACATGCAATTAATCTAATAAGTTTGTAGGATTTATCTGCAATCTCCTTCAAAGGGGGAACCTGCAAATTCACATGATCCACACAAATCTGAAATATTTTGTCAGATCAATATCTATAATGGCTAAGGAATTTAAAAAAAAAATAATCTCTCATTTTCCCATCCAACATGGATTCTGCATCTGGAAATTTTATAGCAAAGTTGTGCATCCTCTTTTGAGAAGTGGGATTTATTTGTAAGAAAGAATGGGATATTAAGTGTCATGTCATTTGGAAGTTTGTCAAAAAAAACCAAAATCCTTTGTCCGCCAGGAATATATCACCAACTTGTAACTTCTCTAAAATGTCACAATGGTTCACAATTGCCAAATTAGATTTGTATCCAGCATACAAGTCAACTTTATGACAAAAAGGATGACTTCAGCTTCTCTATCGTCAAATTCTCATAATGAAGTATATATTCTTATGAAACAGAAAGTGTTTAAATGTTTCTACATGAGAAGAAAACTCTCATGCTGTGGCCTTCTATTCAAACATTTAGATATACCGACGACGTTTTATCTATTAACAATACTCATTTTCATTTGTATGTCGATTCGATATGTAACTTAATCATATGCCTTTTTAAAAAAAGTAGCAAATGCCCGATTGTGTAAATAGAAATGTAGGTGTATAAAATCTGGGAAGCGACTTGAAAAAGAGAAAATTTTCTTACAAGAGAGTAAGAAAATGTCTAAGAAAGAGAGAAAATCTTGTGAAAAGGGTAGGAAATGTCAATGTAAAAAATGGAAGGAAATGTTAGTGTTAAAAGGGAGGTAATATGATGTACAGAATGAAGTATTCACATGAGTAATTAAACCCATCTAATGAATCCCTATTGTAAGTTGCACATATATTTCACCTCAGCCTTGCTTTTAACTTTATAAGCTTTAACAAAGAAACAAAAATAGGATAATTCTGTAATATCAATGCATGAAAAGAATGTTACAAATCAATAGTCATCTCAAAATCACTTTATTGAAGACTCTCTTTGGTATCGACATTTTATGTTTTTGTATTTTCCACAATCCATGACACTACCGTTCTTTCCCTTCCATAGTTTTGGTTGTTACACAGGTCTGCTGTTCATCACAGTAACAACCATTTTCTGTCTGACAGAATTCTGCTGTGGAACTACCAATTCATCTCATTTTAAAGTCCCGCCATGACACACAGTAATTATACATGTAAACCCAGGCCTGTTGTCAGATCGAGGCGCTTTAATGTTAATAAAAAAACACTAAGTGGCGTTCCTCACTCGGGACTTGGCTTCAAATCCACTCGAAATGGTTTATCGACAGGGAGTGATCCGCACCTAGCGATAATTATGTCCACCAGGGGTCGGTCATTAGAATCTGTACGGGCATCCTCCATCTTCCGAAAAATATCCTATAACAACAAGCAACAGAAACATTTTATTCGTTAATAGAATTTCCATTGTTTCGTAAATGTATTAGTATATACATGTACACTAAATATATATATTCTAGATTTATTCTCAGAAATGCGTGCGTTGACAATCATTCAATACTGAAATAGATTTTCTACAAAATGTACGATATCGACAAAGATCCACCTCTCCCTCCTTCCACCTCTCTCTCTCTTTCTCTGTCCTCCCTACTATGTATTTCCCTCCTCCCATCTCTCTCTCTCTTTCTGTCTCTTATATTTCCCTCCTCCCATATCTCTCCTTTACATTCCCCCAACCCCTTATCAGGGACTTTCATGGCCGAGTGGTTAGAGCATTGCGCTCAAAATCACACGGCCTCTCACCTCTGTCGGCGCGGATTCGAATCCCGCTCGGGCCGGTAAGTAAGACAGTTTCCCAGTTTACTTTCGGAAGGTCGGTGGGCTCTTCCCAGGTAAATTGTATCTGGGTTCTTTCTTCCACCAATAAAAACTGGGTGCCACCATATAACTGAAAAAATTGTTGAGTGTGGCGGAAAACATCAAAACAATCAATCAACCCAACCCCTTTTCCCTTTCTCTTCTCACAATATTCAACCATTTAACCAACCCACGCCAAAAGGCAAAATGAATTGTGTTTCCATTACTTGACATGAAAGTAAGTTGAAACTGAAAGCACAGTGCGCACATTCTTTCCAACATGCACAGTGTAGCGAAGAAAGAATGAAGAGACTGTGCCACAGAGAAAGAACTTAATCATAACTGTTGTTCAGTTACACAACCACCAAAACACGGACAATGAAGAGTCCAGACGATTTCTTGCTTACCATTCCTGCAAGGACTTTACCAAAGACCACATGCTTCCCATCCAACCATGGCGCCGGGACAGAAAAAATAGCAAACTGTGAAGAATTTGTGTCCTTGCCATGATGTGCCATGTTTATCCACCCAGCTCCGTAGTGTTCTAGGTGAAAATTTTCATCCGGAAATCTGGCTTTTTCAAATATACTTCTCCCTGAAAGTTACCAAAAATCTTGTTAAATCCTCAATGTCAGGTTTAAGGTATCCTCATCCGACAAGTATTTCATCAGAAAGCTTGAAGATTATTAAATGTATAAGATCCAGTTGAAATACTTTCATTTAAAGATGTTCGCACCTATGATTTGGAGTAATGTCAATTAATTTTTTTATTGGGGGGGGGGGGGGGTATTTTTAATTTCAACATTGATGAAGAATTAGGAAATGGGGTCGCAACGCTTGTTACTGTGCTACAGTGTTCTAAACATGACCTTTTTGCATTTAAAATTTGCTCAAGATTTATCCATTTAAACTTGATTTGTCTGTTGGTGTCAACACAACACAAAAATCAATCATTACATAAAATAGATACATATTCATGTCTTCTAACAATAGAATTATCCCGTGAGGATCCGAGTTAGAATAGATCCTCAGTACCCCTTGTTTGTCGTAAGAGGCGACTAAATGGGACGATCCTTCAAATGAGACCGCAAAAACCGAGGTCCCGTGTCACAGTAGGTGTGGCACGATAAAGATCCCTCCCTGCTCAAAGGCCAAAAGTACCGAGCATAGGCCTAAATTTTGCAGCCCTTCACTGGCAATGGTGACGTCTCCATGAGTGAAATATTCTTGTAACAATACAATTAAAAAAAAGTTTAATACCAGTAGTGGAAATAAATAATTACCATTTTGCACTTAATATAAATTTAAAAAATTCATGATATCAAATTTTGGCAGTTTAAAAAGACATATTATGAGTAATGTCAATTAATGAAATTTCACACAATTTTCAAGGTCTTGTCTCAAAACTTCAATTGGAACTAAAAAAAAGTTGAGGTTGGAGATCAAATTCTTAAATCATTGACGAAAATACTGAATTTTTATTAAAGATTTCGAGTAAATCAATTCAAACTTTTTAAATAATCAGTGTTCTGTTTGGAAAAATATATCAATAAAATTAATAAATTACAACATTTGAACAACTACTTGTATCATAAATTATAAAACTGAAATACACTACAGGAGCATAAAAATGGAGATATATTGAATGAAACAGAAACTGTAAAATCATGAAGATATAGAACTTTTTTTATTAATCAATCCTTCCGCCACAAAATATAATCCCTTTCAAAATTTCAACTGTAAAGGATTCAGTAATAGATGTGTGTCAGTGATATGCACCAATGGGATCAGTATTGAACCAGTAAATACTTAGTTGTAGCTTACTTAAATACTTAGTTATAGCTTACCTAAATACTTAGTTGTAGATTACCTAAATACTTAGTTGTAGATTACCTAAATACTTAGTTATAGCTTACCTAAATACTTAGTTGTAGCTTACCTATATACTTAGTTATAGCTTACCTAAATACTTAGTTGTAGCTTACCTATATACTTAATGGTAGATTACCTAAATACTTAATTGTAGCTTACTTAAATACTTAGTTGTAGCATTTTGCGAAGTTGTGTTCAAAACCTCAGGAGCTAACTTCCTTAATTAGATATTCCGTAAGCAGTGCACCCACGCCAGTCATCTGTATTCACTCACCTCCATATCCATTTCCCTGGGTTATGTCCCCTCCTTGTACGATGAAGTTTTTAATAATACGATGAAACCGGACCCCCTCATATGTTAATTTTTTTCCATCACGTACCTAAGATAAAAACAATTTCATCTTAACAATCTAGTAAAACTCTGACATGAAAGTATTCAACTTCATATAATAATCTAGTAAAGTTATGAGTTAAAAGTATTCAATTTCATCTTAACAATCTAATAAAGATATGAGTTAAAAGTATTCAATTACATCTTAACAATCTAATAAAGATATGAGTTAAAAGTATTTAATTTCATCTTGATAATCTAATAAAGATATGAGTTAAAAGTATTCAATTTCATCTTGATAATCTAGTAAAACTCTGACATAAAAGTATTCAACTTCATCTAATAATCTAGTAAAACTCTGATATAAAAGTATTCAACTTCATCTAATAATCTAGTAAAGTTATGAGTTAAAATTATTCAATTTCATCTTGATAATCTAGTAAAACTCTGACATAAAAATATTCAACTTCATCTTATAATCTAGTAAAACTCTGACATAAAAGTATTCAACTTCATCTAATAATCTAGTAAAGTTATGAGTTAAAAGTATTCAATTTCATCTTGATAATCTAGTAAAACTCTGAAATAAAAGTATTCAACTTCATCTAATAATCTAGTAAAACTTTTATATAAAAGTATTCAATTTCATCTGAATAATCTAGTAAAACTCTGACATAAAAGTATTCAATTTCATCTTAATAATCTAGTAAAACTCTGACATAAAAGTATTCAATTTCATCTAATAATCTAGTAAAACTCTGACATAAAAGTATTCAATTTCATCTTAATAATCTAGAAAAACTCTGACATAAAAGGATTGTTCAATGTTGTAAATTTACACAAAAATTGAGTAGCAGCTCCATACGAGTCATTTGCCATATAATATAAGAAGGATAAATCTTGCAACTATTTTAACTCATCCCCTTTTGAGGTCGGTTTTCTCCCTGTACAGTACGCAATCCTTTACAAAATTGGATTAAAATTCAACCCACCCTCCCACATCTTTTCAATGTTATTGATTTCATGAATGCGATGTAAAGAATACAGATTAATATAGTGCATTTATATTAACGAAACTAAAATGTAAATACACCGTATAAGAAATAAATGTTTGAAAATGCATGAAGGTATGAACTGCAATAGAAAGCCATGACGAAGACTGTCAGTTTTATGGGTTGTTTTTAATCGAATATTTCATTGAAATAATTATTCGATTTACCATTAGATCATACTTGAACATATCTGTTTCTGAAATTAACTCGTCAATTTCACTTTCTTTGTTTTAAATACGGAAAATGTGATCTATGTTGCATGTCAATAATGACGTAAATTGCACAACTGTTATCTAAGCTAATACTTATATAAATTGATATTTTGTAACGTAATTTGTATTTTAATCTGGTATTTTGTAACATGTACGTAATTTGACATTTTTGTAACATGTAATTCGATATTTTGTAACATGTAATTTTGTATTTTGTAACATGTAATTTGATATTTTGTAACATGTAATTTGGTATATTGTAACATGTAATATGATAATTTTTTTTAAAAGCATATTTACGCGCTATGAATCATAACGAATGGATTTGATAACAAAGAATGTTATTGTCTTATAACATATAAACTTGGTGTCCGGGTAGCTCAGTGGTTCATTAATGCACTCGTCTCTCACTGCTGCGACCCGAGTTCGACCCCCATGATCGGCAGTGGTTGTAAGTGAGAGGATAATGTGGTCACCCACTCGGGCACGTGGGTTTCCTCCGGGTACTCCGCACATCATTGACCCTTTCGCGCCACTACCCAAACCGACGAGAACCATTAAATAAGTTATTTGTAGAATTTGTTTGTCAATACCGTCAAATAAATAAAGTTTGCACTTAAACTTAACAAGGTGCAGAAACACATATATTTTTACATGAAATGAACAGCTTGGCAGTTCAATCTGCACCTCTGTTCTAACACAAAAACATATTTTGCTAGCAAGCCGTTACCTATCATGAAACACATATTTCTATATATCACAGAACTGTCTATCCCCATACTTTCACTCACCGCCGTCCCTTCAGCTAAGGTTTTAAAGTTCAGGACCGTTTTAGGGACTACATCTCCAAACAAACCAATCACCATGCGCCCAATGTCTTCATTCCCCATGCGTATGTCAAAATACACCTGTGATTAATCATAAAATATTATATTCACCTGAAATATATTTTTTAAAGTTATAAATCTACGCTTTCTCACGTGGTATTTTTAAAAATAAAACCACTAACTTTTAATTTTCAATTAAAAAAACAACAAATTATTTTGAATATACAACATATGAAATAAATGTATATCCTACTTGTACCACAAGAGCTTGCTCCCGTTAAATGTAAACAATACTATATGCATGCATTTTAACTTGTACAATGGGGGGGATAAGCGAACACCGTCAAAGAGGCATGGATAATATGCATTGATCAGATTACCGACAGCTTCAATTGTATCTGTTCATCAAACAACCTGGACATTTACTAGAACAATGTTAAAAACCTTTTAAATTGTTACTTTGTATTTCTGAAAAGAGATATGTAAAATTTCGGGTGATTTACCACTGCCTAGAATCAGTATGAAATTTCTACACACAAAGAGTACCCTCGGTATACTAGTATTTATATAGGTATGTACAATGAATTACCTTGTCCGTTACCATAGGACCCAGCTCCTCTGTAGCTACATCATCACTGCATACCACCACTAAACACACGACCAAAATCACTGACCTCCCGTCCAACAACATGTTCTAAAGACACAGGTTTTTCTTACAATCTTTACTCCCTCCCGATCCCTGAGCCGTTCCTGAGACGTTTAACACGTGGCACGCTACTCCGATTTCCGATCTTTAAACAGCCCCTGTACCGATTTACACAGACTCTACTACACGCACACGTGTGTCTGGTAGCACGCTGATGTAATCGTGTTTAGTGGCGGCTTCCTGGTAGAAATACTTCGCATATCATACGAATTTTATATATATTGTGTTTTATATTAAAAAAAAGAAGAAAAAAAAGAGAGAACCTGCTTACGAGTGACATAGTTAAGACGCAATTTCTACAGTCTCTGGATAATTATGAATATATATATGGTACATACTACCCCGACCTCGGTTTAATTCTCAAAGTAAGTATATTGTTGATAGTAAGTTACATTACCCGCCCCTCTCCTTCAAGGATTTCTTACTTTATTATAGAAGTGTACCATATCGAGAAAAGATGAAAGATATTCACCACATCTGATGCACATATTGATTTTAATTAACAGATTACTAAAGATCTAGGTTTATAGGTTAACCTTCGTTAGGTAGATAATCAAATTAGACAGACGAGTCCTTTAGGTACATGTAGTTTGTAGTGAAATGAAGGATGTTTACCATAACTATTTCTCATGCACAAAATACAGAAGTGATTTGTTTCACAAAACATTCAGTCTACATAACCTCAATAGTATTGGTACTCGGTGGGGGGTCCAAACATTTCTGAAAAGGGGGGGGGGGGGGTAAACGGCTGGGGGCTGTGTTGAGGTCCCAAAGTGAAGAATTGGTGGTGACAAAGCCCCCTATAAATACCGAGTTTTGACATCTATTTTAATGTTTTTAACACAAATCTATATAATAAACATGAGACCCATGGGCCACATCACTCACATGAGTCACCTCATATTTAAAGATTTTTCCTACATATTCTCATGTAAAACTTTGATCCCTATTGTGACCCCAACCTAATCCCAGGGCCATGATTTTTTCAAAATTGGAATATGGACTATGTCAAGAAGCTTTCATGTGAATGTAAACTTTTCTGGCCCAGTGATTTTTCAGAAGATTTTCCCTATATATTTGTATGTAAAACTTTAATCCCCTATTGTGGCCCCATCCTATCCTTAGGGGCCATGATTTGAACAAAATTCAATCTGCACTATGTTAGGAAGCCTTTCATGTAAATTTCCACTTTCTTGGCCCAGTAGTTTTTGAGAAGATTTTCACTATATATTTCTATGCAAAACTTTGATCCCCTCTTGTGGCCCCATCCTGCCCCCGGGGGGCCATGATTTTTACAAACTTGCTTCTGCACTATGTTAGGAGGCTTTCATGCAAATTTCCACTTTCCTGGCCCAGTAGTTTTTGAGAAGATTTTCACTATATATTTCTATGCAAAACTTTGATCCCCCCTTGTGGCCCCATCCTGACCCCGGGGGCCATGATTTTTACAAACTTGCTTCTGCACTATGTTAGGAAGCTTTCATGCAAATTTCCACTTTCCTGGCCCAGTAGTTTTTGAAAAAAAGATTTTCCTTATATATTTGTTTGTAAAACTTTGATCCCCCTTGTTTTTCTGGCTCAGTGGTTCTTGAGAAGATTTTTAAATGACCCCACCCAGGTGACCCTATTTTTGTGATTATCGGGACAGGGCCCTTTATGTGAACAAACTTGAAAGCCCTTTACCCAAGGATGCTTTTGGTCAAGTTTGGTTGAAATTGGCCCAGTGGTTCTGGAGAAAAAGTCGAAAATGTAAAAAGTTTACAGACAGACAGACGGACAAACGACGGACAACAGGCGATCGGAAAAGCTCACTTGAGATTTCAGCTCAGGTGAGCTTAAAAAAAATGGATCGTATGGTAGAGGGATGGCATGGCACACCTGGCGCACCTGCACTGGATCCACCACTGATTCTCATGTTGTAGGGATAGCTATTTTCCAGCATATATACATATATCAAAAAGTCAGGTAATTTTAATTCACATTCTGTACATCTATAATGCATGGGGTACATGTATTTCAGCAATCATAACAGTCTATTTTTAACTTTTGTTATTGCACACTGACATGTTCTTGTGTGATATTCTGCAAGCAGAGGTCTTCAAGTTTTGAAAGCTTGTGTCCAATACCATTGTAGTTGCTACATGTACATGTATATTGCAATGATATACGTTCAAATCAAATCAACCACAATCTCTTCTCTCACATTGCTCTAGACCCTCTAAGACCACCAGCCTTAGTTTCTGATTTGCCCCCCCCCCCCCCTTTAATTTCAAAATATAAAGTGCCTTTTGTTGTTTTTTATTTGACTCGAATTCCTGCAAATATAATGGAATTAACAAAAATAATTCAGCATTCATTTTGTCAAAAGCCCACTCTGTAGGTTCAACATGCATTGTCTTCGAACTATCCAAAAATATAAATAAAATTTTTCATTTGTCGTTTTTTTTTTTGAAACATACAAAGACTATATAAATCTGCACCAACATGATGAAGAGCTGCATTACGTCACAATGGAAACTAAAAGCATCAGATCCAAAGAGTTTGTTTTGGAGTGACAACGACAAGATTTTACCCCTCCAAGTAACTGCTACCACAGATCCAGATCATGATTCAGAAGTGGATGAGTAGCAACTGCTACCACAGATCCAGATCATGATTTAGAAGTGGATGAGTAGGAGAGACATTGATGATTCGCTACTAAAATTCGAAGCGTGAAAAATTATTTATCTTGATAAAAGTCCACAGTCTTTCACGGGTTGTATGTATATCTGGTATCAACGCCAGTATACATAGCATCAGACGAGATTTTCCTTGTCATTCGTACTCAGTTCAACCATCGCTATCCTCTCGGGACTTTCTTGATCTGTCCTCTCACTGCTTGGTTGACTGGACCGCCCACTGTCCAGCAAACTGGAATGACCACTACTCCCACTGCGACTCCGGAGCCTTATATTTACAGGAAATGCACTGGACGGCCGTTTACTCTTACTGACTGTCTCTGTGACTAATAATTCAGTTTTTGTTTTATTGTTCTTTTTGCTTTGGTCCATTGACACTTTAGAATCTAGTACTGTAACTTCTGCTGTGAATTTAGGTGATTTTATCTCAAAACCACTCTTAAGGCTGAAAAACAATTTGAAACATTCAAAAGATGTAGATCCAGCATCTGGTGAAAAGGGACTGTCTCAAAAGGGAAAAAATCGCTAAAACGCATCAAAGATTTGCAGTTGCAGTTTGGAAAATTATGCACACTTTTATTCATGAAGTAAAAACATGCATGTATTTAATATAGTTTATAAGTATGAAGCTTTGAATGGCTGCAATAGGTATTTAGTGTGATAATGACTTTGACCTTTGGATTTCAAAAGCAACATGAATCTTGAATGTCATCAGGATTTGAAGTCTGATAAACATGCACCAGCAAGTACATGTATAAAAGTTAGAGGCAAGCTCAAATCTACAGTATATAGTGAAAAAGAAACCTTGACCTTTGACCTCAAAATAATAGGAACCTTCCTCTTTTGGATGTGATCAAAATATGGAAGTCTGACAAAGACACATCAAGTAGTATGAAAGTTAGAGACCGGACAAGTTCAAATCTTTGGCATTTAGTGACAAAGTGACCTTGACCTTTGACCTCAAAATAAATAGGAACCTTCCTCTTTTGGATGTGATCGTGTTATGTGAGTCTCACAAAGATGCACCAAAAAGTATGAAAGTTAGAGACCGGACAGGCTAATTGTGGACACCGCCCGCCCGACTGGACGCCCACCTTTCGCCAATTTAAATGGCGAAATTTGCTACACAACTCGGCTAAAAATGTTTGAAAAATTATCAGCCTCTGGGGATGTAATCTTAAACAGTGCTAAACATATATGTATATGTATTTGTGAAAAACTTTGCCCCAAAGCTGCTGTGGCCAAATCAAGTTTAGGCAACTTTGACCTCGATCTAATTAAAATCAGATGCTAGATCCATTCACTATTGTGTAGCAAACTATGTGAGCAGATCAAAATATCAAATTTGAATAACATGCATATTGCTTTGACTTTGACTTTAATCTGACATAACTTTTTGACCTTCACACTTCGAAAATGACATCATCTAAATTCTATGGCCAAGATGAATGTTAGGGACAGACAAACTGAGAGACATACACCAAATAAACAATATGAATTTGATGGAGAGGAGGGGGAGGGGAGAGGTTAGATAATTTAGATTTACATACCTGTGTAAAAGGTGATTCAATAACCGTACAAAATTGTTGTATTCATTTTCTCCAAATATCTACAAAGATGAAAATTATGACTGCCTGAGTCTGAGACTTGTTTTATAATGATGTGCACTGAACACTACACACGAGAAACTTATCATGAAGAGAGGTCACCAAGTTAGACTTGTATGAAAAGTGAGCTTATTAAGTTATGTGGTATGAAATGTGAACTTATTAAGTTACGTGGTATGAAATGTGAGCTTATTAAGTTACGTGGTATGAAAAGTGAGCTTATTAAGTTACGTGGTATGAAATGTGAGCTTATTAAGTTACGTGGTATGAAAAGTGAGCTTATTAAG